>NW_023270316.1:59024957-59309415 GCF_011800145.1 Mirounga leonina | reverse complement strand
ATGACCTGAGCTGAAGGCAGACGCTTAACCATCTGAGCCACCCAGGCACCCCCATAAATCTCTATTTTAAAAAAAGTACTGGAAGGGGTGCCTGGGTGGCTCAGTCGGTTAAGCGTCTGCCTTCAGCTCAGGTCATGATCCAGGGGTCCTGGGATCAAGCCCCACACTGGGCTGTCTGCTCAGTGGGGAGTCTGTGTCTCCTTCTCTCTCTGCCCCTCCCCCTGCTCATGCTCTTTCTCTCTTGCTCCCTCTTTCTCAAATAAATAATCTTTAAAAAAAGATTTAAAGATTTTAAAAAAGATTTTAAAAATCTTTAAAAAAAAATAGTGGGAGCAGAAAAGCATTCCCCTTTCCCCGGACCTATCTACAATGAGTTGTCATGGCAGAAGTTAAGATTTACAGAGGAACATTATCATAATTTATGAACCCTTTAGCAATTTAGTGGCTAAATCATGAATTGTCAGTTATGGATGAGGCAGCCATTACCTCAGCTAGCAGCTTAATTTGACTCTTATTCCCATAGCTGGATTCTTCCGTTCTTTAAATTTAGTTGCTTCCTCTCAACCAAATTAAAGGGCAGGGTAAAGACACTCTGGGCTTTCCAAGGAATGTCTTGTTCCATGACAGAAATAAGGGACTAGAGAGCAGTTCTAACATGAGATCACTTCTTGTTTTCATCTGGATTCTAAGCAAGTATTTTTAATCTGTGGGAGGTAGGGGGCACCTGGGTGGCTCAGTCCATTAAGTGTCTGCTTTCGGCTCAGGTCATGATCCCAGGGTTCTGGGATCGAGCCCCACATCGGGCTCCCTGCTCAGTGGGGAGCCTGCTTCTCCCTCTGACTCTCCTCCTTGCTCTTGCTCTATCGCTCTCAAATGAATTTTAAAAACCTACCTAGTTCTTTTAAAAAAAAAAAAAATCTGTAGGAGGCAGGTATCTTTATCTTATGTGAGCATTAGTGTTTTATTTTTCCCCCAGTAGTATGTATGTATGTACTGCTGTTTTAAAAATTTTTATTTAAATTCTAGTTAACAAATCATTAGTTTTTAGCTGATTACTTTGCACTTTATAATAGCTGAAAGACTGTTCCATCTATTGTCAAAGTAATCTTACTACTCTTTAAAAAGATGTTAAGCAGTGGATGGTTTGGTTGTACAGTTGCCATGATACTTTGGAACAACACAACGCTTAGCTGCCAATAAAAAGAAGGCTTTCCCATTTCCTGTCCTTGCCATGTGTTAGACTTTTTTTTTTTTTTTTTTACCTACGCCTTTGCTTGCACAGCCCCCTAACATTTCCTTTGAATTCCTTTGGTGATAAATTTACAAAACTGAAGGAGAAAAAGGCAAGCTGAAATCTCCACCCTCCTAAAAATGTAAACTTATTGCAAGAAAAATGCCACTTTTTGTTTACCTAAGATTTACATTTTAGCAAAAAAATAAAATTTAGAAATCCAAATCTAGAAAAATTTGAAGTCCAATCCACCCATATCTTCTTTTTTAAAAGAATGTCCAGTCTCCAAAAAAGTTGCTTTACAAGAGTAGGCTTTATTACATGCTTAAATGAACAATCACTGTTACACTACCTCATTTACATAATATTAGATCATGTGCTCTTCTTTCACCTCTTTTCCACAGCATGAACACAACCAATATTGGGGGTAGGAGGCGTTTTACAAAAGCACTATTTAAAAAGGAAGGAGGGTTCAGGACTTAGTATTAAATCTCACATTTATCTTTATGCTACCTAATTTGAACAACATGTATAGGACATTATTTTTGAAAGGAATACTTTTGTAGGAAGATACCTGACTGAAATCTTGACCAAATCTGAACTACCACTCAGCTCTTTAACAAATTTCTAACAAAAGACAGAGAACTATACACTTGCAACAGATTTTATAATAGTTTATATTTGCACACAAATTCTGCCACATTGTTCAGCACCACCAAAGTAAAATTCTTAAATCTTTCACTGAAAATGTAAAACCCATCCATCACCTGTTCCCAGTAAAACATTGACTGTTCTACAAAATCAGCTGATTTAGTCAGATAGGAACTGAAGTTTGAGAGATGGTCTTTCCAACTTGTGAATTCATCAAATAAAGACCCTTCTAGGAATATAGTGGGACCAAAGAAAATAAGAAAGCTAAGCAGAATGACTACCACAAATAACTGATAAAAGCTCCAGGGAATCTTGCTAATGAATATGCCAGTGTCTTGAGGCAAAGAAAGTTTATCCACATCTACTAGTTTTATGTCTTCCCACTGGCTGGTATCAAAGTTCTTCATTAAAGGGCTTGTGGGCAAATTGGAGGGAGGTAAAGGAGTTTCCTTGATTACTTTTATTTTCTCCCTGAACTCCTGCATCTGTTGCAGAAATATGATGGGTTCTGACACGTCTTTGAAAGCCTCAGCAATGTTAAAGGCCATTCGTTGTTCCTGCAAGATGGTGTTGAGTTTGTTGATCTCTGGGTCATAGGCTTGCATAACTGCAAGTTTCATGGTCTCAAAGTCAGACAGGATTTCATTCTTTTTTTGATCTAATGTATGTTGTAACTTCTCAAAAAACTCCTTTACTTTATCTGAATCTTTAGTCAGTAACTGTAGAGATTTCCTTTTGCTAGTTTCCAAGGTATCCAAGCGAGAAAGAGCATCTCCCCGACGCCAGGTCTCAAAGCTCTGGAAGAGGGACTCAAAGGCATCTCTTTCCTGAGCATAGGCATCTTCAATAGAACAGAAGACATGCTTGGTGTGGTCACCACGAGTAGCACAGATCCCACAAATCAGTTGCATATCAGTCAGGCAGAAAATGTTGAGAGGCTGCCCCAAGTGTCCTTTGCACACCGGCATTTTGGGAGAGATTTTGATCTTGTTATACTTTTCTACAATACCCTTCAGGGAGTAATTAACCTGCAGGCTATTGACTCCAGTAGCTGAAGTTTCCTTACGGCATGTAGGGCACTTGAATGGAGAGGATCTCCACAAGGAATTCCGCACAGTCCCCTCTAAGATCCCTTCTAAGCATTTTTTGCAAAAGTTGTGTGAGCAAGGCAAAACTCGCGGATCATCGAACAGACTGCAACAAATTGGGCACGTGAGATCTTCTTCAAGCAGCTCCATCACATCCTACCATAGAGAAAGGAACATTTTACTCCAGTAATCCCCTCCACTCAGACTACGTAATAATCAGAAGAAACTATCTTCAGAGGCATTAAAAATGATCTCTCACTGAAATAGCCAGGCAAACAAAGGAAATGAGTGAGAAATTTGGGAAGGGAATGCACACCAAAGCAGATTTAATCTGCTGGGACTAGAACACACTCCTTATTAGCAGGACTCCCTTACACAAGGCCTTTGTGTGGGCTTTCCAGCAACAGTCTTTGGCTGAGATAGGGTTAGGTCTAGGACAACTGCAAGTTGAGCCAGCAGGACCCAACTGATTGTTTTAAAACAGAAAGCTGACTGCTAGCTGTCAGAAACAAAGCTACTCAGTGTTTGAATAGAATGAGCTCTTTAGTCTGGGCCCACAATTATAAAATGGTATGCTATTTAAAAGAAAGAAGCACAGAAATATAAATTCAAGCATGCATCTTGTGCAGGCTTTTATTAAAAATTGGCAAATTTTTCTATTTCAGAGGCAAGATTACAATTATTGAAATCGTAAGTAAAAACATGAGTTGCAATTCATTCTTCAGAGAATTAAATGAAGTTTTCTTTTAAACCACCACAACTGTCTGTCTAGTGTGCATCAATTCTCAAAATGTGGGCTGAAATCTGGTGTTTCTAAGACTCTTTCAAGTCATTTGTGAAGGTCAATACTTTTTTCACAATAATACTAAGATGGTATTTACTTTTGGCACCACGTTGACGATTGCACTGTAAAAGCAATGGTGAGTAGACACTGCTGAAGCCTTAGCAGGAATGAAACAAGGCAAAAGGCAGCACCAAACTGTATTACAATTTATTGTATTCTTCATTACCACATACCCACAGTACCGGTGGGGGTAGCCAGTTTCATTTAAGAATGTTCTTTATGAAGCAGCAAAAATTATTCATTTTATTAAATCTTGATCAGTGTGTACATGCCTTTTTAACATTTTGTCTGCTGCACCCAACAGATATTGTCTGGAGAAAAAGCACTTACATGATTGAGTCACAATCTGAACCAGCTGCTTTTTTTTATGGAACACAATTTTTATTTAAAGAATGAATGACAAACTGGCTATTTAGACTTAGGTAAAGCAGGCATCTTCTCAAAAATGAACAAAATAGCTCTTCACTTCAAGGAAAACAAATGGTAAAAGTTTTTGAGTGAAAATTAGAATTTTGGAAAACATTTTTGCCACTTAAGTGCTTGATAACTTCCCATTAATTATTTTCTAATGAAATAAGTGGTAATTTTAACAAATGTGGGCTTTTACTTTTTTAGGGGGGAGATTATTGTATAATAAAATGTTAACATTTGGAGATCTGCATAACACAATGAACTAATTGGTTCAAATCACCAATGCATGTTATAAATCATGCTTGGGCAAAAGATCAAAAGACCAACACATTTATAATATGATTTCAGATTCCATATTGCAACTTTTAAGAAACTACCACTTGTTGAGTTTTGGTATAGTATCAAAGAAGATCCACAATTATCAGAAAAGGCTATTAAAATATTCCTCCCTTCACCAACTATATATCTGTGCAAGGCCAAATATGATCTTTCTATATTTCAACCAAAATTACTTATTTTAACAGGTGTAATGCAGGGACAGATAAAAGACTCGTTATAATCTATTAATAGCAATTCATTAAAGAGACCTATAAATATGTAAAGCAATGCCACTCTTCCCACAACTGTTTTGAAAATGTTATTTTTCACAAATGTTAACATGTAATAGGTTTATCGTTATTTTAAATGAAGATCTTAAATTTTCTGTTTTAATTTTCAATACAATAAATATCTATATACAGTACATATGTAAACAAAAACTTTTGGGATCCTCGGTTTTTAAGAGTGTAAAGTCATCCTGAGACAAAAAAAAAAACTGAGATTCCTGATCTAGAGAATACCATTTCTCAGTTCAAGTTTATTATTTTAAAATGTACATTTTAAAACTTCTATCCCTAAAGTTTTAAATCCAAATATAGTGCTAACTATGTCCTCATTCAGCTTACTGAGGGACAAACTACGTCACATTACCACCAAACTAATAAATAAAATAGGGTCTAATAATCTACAGGCCATCTTATAATCAAAAATAAGTAAATTTTAGCACTAATTTTAAGAGTCACAATTAGAGCTATAATCTAGAAGATAAATAGTATTTAAAAGATTAGCTGAGTTTGCAAGGCTAATTAGTTTATGGCTTTACATTTAGTTGTGAGGGATAAGGTATAATAAATTATAATAAAATTATATGCAGAATTAAAGCAAAGATTATTCTGTCAAATTTAATGTCAAAAGGCAAAAATATGTGATGAGCTGATTTTTCTGAACAATCTTTTGTGATATAAGAAATCATAAAACCTTTTAAAGGCAATGGGAGGAGAATGGCTATAAAGACTGGGGTTAGTGTGCTCCCTGAGAGAAGTTATGAAGGAGCTGTAAAACATTCTGCCTCTAGGGGAACCTAGATGGGTCAGTCAGTTAAGTGTCTGCCTTCAGCTCAGGTGATGATCCCAGGGTTCTGGGATCGAGCCCTGCATCGGGCTCCCTGCTCAGTGGAGAGTCTGCTTCTCCCTCTCCCTCTGCTGCTCCCCCTGCTTGTGCTTGCTCTCTCTGTTAAATAAATAAATAAAATCTTAAAAAAAAAAATTCTGACTCTAGAACAGAGAAAAGAAAACTTTTGATGATCCTCCTACCTTAGTCCTGTTTTATATTTTATCATCTCCACTGCCCTTTGTCCTCTTTCACCTAAGAACTCTATGCTAAAACTAGATTTTGGAGAAAGTAGTAGAAACAGGAAAGTAATAGAGGGCAACATTCAATAAAGTAAACTAATTTACTCATTCTTGCAAGGTTAATATTTCCAGAGAATCTTATCCAAGCATATTAAATAAATAAGAGGAAAAACAAAGAATACCAAGTGGTTGGAATGCAGAGGGAAAAAATGGGCACCCAAGGCAAAGGAAAACTGAAAAAGATACTGCAATAGGGGCCAAAAAGAATTTTAAGGCAATCAAGTATTAAAAAAATAAATAGGAATATGACATACATGAGAAAATTTAGTAGTAAACAGTCATCCCAAAACCATGAATCACCCTATAGCTCTGAAAATAAACCAGAGGAAAAAAGGAAAAAACTATTTAGAAAGTCCCTTTTTAAAAATTTGCATCAAGGGGCACCTGGGTGGTTCAGTTGGTTAAGCGACTGACTCTTGATTTTGGCTCAGATCATAATCTCAGGGTCCTGGGATCAAGCCCCGTGTGAGGCTCCTTTCTCAGCAGGCAGTCTGCTTGTCTCCCTCTTCCTCTGCTCCTCTGCCCCTCCCCCGGCGCTCTTTCTCTCTCTCTCTCAAATCTTTTAAAAAATAAAAATTTGCATCAAAATTATGGTGGATCCAGTTCCATTTTTAGTGATGCGGCTTACAAATTTTGGTTTATAATTTAAAGATTCTTATTTCTGTTCACTTTAAAAAGCTAAACATTTTCTTTTCTTCTCTTTATACTCAAAACTTTCTCTATGACCAAATTAATGTGACCACTTCCACAGCCGACTTTTAGAGAAAACTGAGACAGCTGAATCCAAAAAACCATACAAAGTTTGTTGCCTCAAAAGTTTTAAAGGAAAATAGATAATTAATAATGTTGTTAGGCTCACTAAGTGAAGAGTATACTTTGCAGTAAAGGAACTTACAGATCCTTTTCTTAAAATGTGGCTAACACGTAAAAATCTGGAGAAGTCAATAAAACATACTCGTTTGTAGGAACTAAAGTACATATCCCCTCTTTTCTACAGCTAATCTTCTTTACCAATATAGAAGTTTAGAAACTTTATATGAACAAAATTATTGCTCTCCAATAAAATTTCAACTTAAGCACTGTCAAATTCAGTGTACAATAGCAAACACATTTCCAAGATTTGTTTTTTTTCCTTTGAATGTGTTTCTGAAAACCAAGAAAGTCTAAATTTTGAAGGACAAAAATCTCTTTTACCCACTAATTAGAAATTTCCCAAGTTTTATACCAACAAAGTAGCAAATATATATCTAATTATCTACCACCTCTCATTTTCAACCTCATTTTCCTGCCATGTGTGTTTTTAAATATACTTTTAATTTACATACAATAAAATTCATTCTTTTTGGTATACAGTTCTGTGAGTTTTGACAAATGCATAGTTGTATAACACCACCACAGATTTATTTTTAGGCAAATATTCATGATATCTACACTCAAGGTAGACAATGGAAAAGTCAATACTTACAAAGGAAAGTAGTCTTAAAATAAAAAGCAAAACCTACATATGTGTATTAGACTTCTCTCTCCTAGAAGTCCCTTGTTTTTAAATGATCAACTCAAAATGATTATAATGCAAAAGGTGCTCATTTATTTACTCTTAAAAGTTAATTTTAATAAAAAAAACTATTCAAAGAAACTTTCCTATTAAGGCTTTGAATTTAATTGGTAGGAATATAAAGCTGTTCAAGATACTACCCATGATTTCCTTCCAAATCCCATTAAAGAACAAAAAGAAAAGTTAATAATACTTTGTATCTTGAGGATTTAAATCAAATTTCCATCCTGCTTTGAGTCATCTTTGGGTTCAGGAATTCCAAAGTAATACCTAATAAGAAACTACATAGCAAATACTGAAACACACCTCACAGACAAAGCTAAATTATGCAAGCCTCTATTAAACTGGGAGCCACCAATCTTTCCTGAAACAATGCTTGGAATAAAAGGAATCGCTTTTTTTTTTTTAAGCACTTCCTCTCAGCACATTAGTTAATCTTATTTTCAAGTAGTATACTGTATTCTGCTAGTATGAGATCCACTAGTAATGCTTTCTTGAAACTTAGGGTCAAGTTACTGAATCTAGGTAGAGGATGTAAGGATATTTATTGTAGTACTTTTCAAATTTTCTGTATATTTGAAAATTTTCACAATAAAAAATTAAGGAAAAAACTAAAAAGGGAGACCAATTATAAGAAATTGAGCTTAAAAAGCAAAACTTCAGAAGCATTAGCTAGGTAAGATAAGCTTTACAAGAGCTTGATCTGCTACAGTATTGTTTTATCTTTTATAAAATAAAAAATGTTATTACTGAGAATCTCTGGATCCAGGCCTGTGAGGAGGCCTGTTTGGTTTGTTCTTGTTTGGTTCTTAGACAGTAGCCTTTGACAAACCACATGTACATATTGCAGTTTCTCTCCTCGTTATACAACTGTTTTGAAAGTCATAATATATGAAAATTATTTACAAAATATTTGTTTTAAGTGCTCCTTATCAATGTGTTGTTATACTTTATTATGGCTTTTAGAGACTGTTTCATAACTTATGTGATCAAAACAGGATAAAGTGAGTTTAAGAATCTCACAAAAGGACTATGGAAGATATATATAGTGTCTAAAATAGCTTGTGTCATTGTTACGTGGCTCCTGCAAACACAATATAAAAGTTACTTATGTGTCAACGTAAGACAATAAGAAACTTCTGTTTTCTGGCATTATCCTAGAATTAGTAGTTAGAATTTACCCCAGGATATTTCTAGTAGGATTCCTGATTAGTAGGACAAAATAAAGCTAGAAAAAAGATCCATCAGCTTGGGAGACCCACCTATTCAGCAATTTCACAGAGGTTTTGGACTATGGTAACATTTTCAGAAACGTAAAAGCCAGGTCATTACCCTTACTAGTTAGTCCAGACCACTCAAAAAAACAGGTTTTTTTCCTTTTCTTCATTCTCTTTTCTGAACCACTAGTTTGTCTTGCCTCTTTCCTTTGTTTATTCTCTTAACTCATCATACTCCCCATGTCAAGGTGTACAATCTTTTGATTTCCTCCTATTCTTTCCTTATCCCCTACCTGCCTGTTCACCTTATCTTTGTTTCCCTTTTATCTTTTCCTTGTGTCTCTTGATAATTACCCCAGCTATTACTCTGTAACAGCATTATATCAATAGGGTTTTAGGATACCAGCTCGATCAGATATCCCACTATCCCACTTCTGTACAGCTATCAAGAAATCTGTGGGAGGATGACTGGCTGGCTCAGTCAGTAGAGCATGCAACTCTTGATCTCAGGGTCATAAGTTCAAGCCCCATGTTGGATGTAGAGATTACTTAAAAAAATTTTTTTTAATTTAGCAACAAAAAAACCCCCACAGAAGTCTGTGATTTCCAAACAGTATTGAAGCCTATTCTCTCCCACCCAGATGAAATCTATTTGAATGAGTCTGAGTTTGAGGAAAACATACGTATAGACTAAATTATTCTCCTACTCTGGTACCAACCAGATTCAGATATTTATCTTTACCTGTTAAGAGTTCCAATTTAGTTAAGTTGGAACTAATGACTTCTGGAAAGGTCAAACCAGAAATGTCTGGTCTCTTTTCTCCCAAATAAATGTAAGTGGGTTTCATGAAGCTGGAAAATTTTTACCCCTAAAACAATTTGTCTTCTTTTACAACCATAAATTTGGCAATAACTATTGGCTGGTATCTATTAAAAAGTTTCCATCATCATCTAAATCTGTATTTCAGGTTAATGCCAGCTTTCAGAAAGTACTGTCAAAGTCTAGCATTTGGTGGGTAGCTAGCTGGATTTATCTAGATAAGTGAGGTTACATATGTCACATATAATACTGTAGAAGGGAAAATAGGCACTTTGTAAATGATAAGTACTACATATCAACTAATAACTTACTTCTGAGATGCCTATTGGAAATATAATTAGTATAACAAAGGTCCTTTTGCTCAGTGTAGAATTATGTATACATCTTATTCTAAAGTAAACGTGAGCTACAAGATACATCAAGTAGAAAGCCAATTATGCTAAACTTTAAGCAATTTTTGGGTTGGCTATATTATATATACTATGTGGGCACTCCTCGCTCATATTCAATACCGCAAATATGCAGGGGGGAATAAAAAAGCTCCTCATGGAGTTATAATGGGGAACCTGGCTACTGCCGTAGAATATACTTGTGGTACTAATGCCACACGAAAGACAAGAATTTAAACAAGAATTTAAAGGGAAAGAAAGATAAGGTGAACAGGCAGGTAGGGGATAAGAATTTCAAAAATTTTCAGTTCAACCTTTCCTTAGTAATATGTCTCCATATACAATGGAAATGATTTTTTATTTTATTTTTTAAATAAGATTTTATTTATTTGACAGAGAGAGATAGCAAGAGCAGGAACACAAGCAGGGGGAGTGGGAGAGGGAGAAGCAGACTCCCCGCCGAGCAGGGAGCCCGATGCGGGGCTCGATCCCAGGACCCTGGGATCAAGACCTGAGCCAGAGGCAGACACTTAACGACTGAGCCACCCAGGCGCCCCGGAAATGATTTTTTTTTGAAGTTTACAGGAAATTGCTTTATTGAAGGCTTAATGGGAATGAAACTATTCTTTATGTCAGAGGACGCCTGTATTTGGGTTAATTGTTATGAGAAGTGGGCATAGCACTCTATTCATCAGTACCATTCTAGAATCCAGAGTTCAAGGCCAAGGTAATGAAGATGGCAGTGTCTTTAATAAATAATAAGAATGAATAATCCAATGACCTAATGATATTTAAAAAGATGAAATATAAGCCAAAAGTCAATTCCTGCCCTAAATTCCGAAATACAGCACATTTACAAAGATATTGTTCCTCTAAAAGGTATGATAAATGCCTTATAAAAAAAGGACATAGAAAGTTGACACCATACTGAAGTTAGAGAGGTTATCCAAGCAACCAACTATAAAAGTAATTTGTGAGTATAGAAAATTCAGAAAGTACAGGGGAAAAATCACCCATAATCACATCAGCAAGGAATAACCATTATTACTGTTTTGTTTTATCTCTTCCAATCTTGTGTGTGTTGTGTTTGTGCACATACCTATTTTAACAAAACTGGTAGCTTCACACAATTTTGTATCCACCATTTTTCACTTAATTTATCACATGTACTTCCCCTATTATTATATATTCTTCTAAAATGTGATAGTCCATCTTACGGATATGCTCTTATTGGCTATATGTCTTTTTGGATTATAACATTTAAATGAACATCTTGTAGAAAAGTCTTGGTCCACAGCTCTGATTATTTCCTTAGATGATTCCTGTTAAGTGTATTGTTAGGTGTGTCAATGAGTAGAAACACTTCTAAAGACCTTGAAAAGATTGTCAGGTTTCCCTCTAGAAGGGGTATACCAATTTATGAACTCTAACCAATGATGTATGAGTGCCCCACTTCTCCATGCAGTTCCTGATCTTACAATAGAACCATACTTTTATAGTTTAGTAAAACACCAAGAATAAGGCATACATTTTTACCATACCTACCCAAATTTAAAATATAAAACAGTTTAAGGCAGTTAATGTGTGTTTAGGATTACCAATACATGTAAGGGAATATATGGTAATAAAAGTTTTGGAGTAGGAATAAAAAGAAGTACTAGGTCTATGTACCTCTGAAACAAATAATACATTATATGTTTAAAAAAAAAGAAGACAGTAGGAAGGGAAAAACGAAGGGGGGGGAATCGGAGGGGGAGAAGAACCATGAGAGGCTATGGACTCTGAGAAACAGAGGGTTTTGGGGGGTGAGGTGGGGGGATGGGTTAGCCCGTTGATGGGTATAAAGGAGGGCATGTATTGAATGGAGCACTGGGTGTTATATGCAAACAAGGAATCATGGAACACTACATCAAAAACTAAAGATGTAATGTATGGTGACTAACATAACATGATAAAATAAAATTTAAAAAATTAAAAAAGAGAAGCACTCGGTCTAAAAGTATCTTAGAGACCATCTAGAAAACACCTAACTTTATAATTGAAAAAACTGAGCCCCCCCCAACTCCAAAAATGGAGCTTTCCCAATTATACACAGCAAGCTAGGCTTAGGACCTGAGTTCCCCAATTCTTAGACTTTTAGCACTATCCAGAAAGTGGATCAAGAATTCAGTGTTCTCATTCATAAAATGGAAAAGTTTAGTCATGGCTCTCTAAATCCCTTCTAAAATTTTATGATTTTTACAAATTAGGCTATACCAGGCTCTCTAGTAGAGGAAACAGAGCACTGAACCTGTCTCTGAATACCTAACTTCAAGCAGGAGTTTTAACCTTCATAGAATGAGGATTTTTACATTATCTACCTCATCATGTTTCTGGGAATATTAAGTAATGAGTGCCAGTTTTGTAAACTGCTAAACTATATAAATGTAAGGTGGATTAATTACAGTTGGGTACAAATACACAAAATGTAAATTCACATTTAAAGTGTTATTTTAGAGCATGAGTCTATTAACCAAGAAAGGTCCTGAAAGAGAGCCGGACTCTCTTGAACTACAATTTCATGAAAAGGTAAAGCATTATATAGGATAGCAGGTACAAAGCACTTTCATGGAAACAGGCATATCTGAACAGTAGCTGTGGTACAAGTAAGACCAGGTAACCAGCCAGTCATAACTGTATAGAATGGAAAGAGTAACCTGGTGTTATGGAAGGACTTACCAGGGAGGCTTAGTATCTCAGCTAGTGCAAAAAAAGAATGGTATTTTTAAGAAAAGGAGAGCCTGAAGAAATGTACCTTCTCATTATAGAAGACAGAAGTATAAGCAGTTAATCAACAGCTCCATCAAGTTCTACCAGAAGGAGTGGCTATGTAAATGAAATTCTGCTTTTAAAATACCGATTGTATAAAAGTCTCTAGAGTTAGAAAACTCAGTATTTGTACAAGTCCTAGCAGCACGGTACGGGAGAAGGAAAAAAAAAATCTTAAAAAAAAGAAATGCTACTAAGGCCTCTCTTTTCCTTTTCATTATAAATCTGTGGACTGCAATACATGTCGAATAATTGCTACATAAAGATTTTCCAAATACTGAATCTATTCTTCTGAGTTTTGAAAAAATATGAAAAGAACAGAGACCGCCCATGAGGATGGGAACACATTCTACACCTAGTTCAATTCTGCATGATTCTGGGCCTAGAAAAAAAACCTGGGTGCTTTTTTGGTTTCTTACTGTAGGGAGAAGTATTGTAATTTACCTCTGTCCCCTGCGGGCAGGTGTATTCGTCAGGGTTACTATTTCCCAGGACAAAGCAATCAGGTTTTTGTTTTTTTTCTCACTTTGTGATTGACAATCAAACGAGGCTACTGCAAAGAAAGAACAAAGAAGAGAGTATTATGCATTTATTTGCACAGGATCCTTAGTCTTGACCCTTAATTTTTTCAGTCGTCCCCCACAAATAAAGCCAGCGTGCTAGGACCTGGTGAAAAAGCCAGCAGCGTGACCGAAGATCTTTGTGCAGTACTAAGGAGCTTCCCGGTTGGGGCGCCCTCCCCCGGCGCCAGGCACCTCCCCAGGTTCAGTGCCAGAAAGCGCTGAGCGCTCCGACTTGTGATTCATGGTCGCCTTTTCTTTCCTAGGCGATACCGAGGCGCTGGCAGTGAAGCCGGGCATACTCCGTAGCGGAGCAGGTTTTCTGGAACACAGACACGCTGCACGGGCCCAGCTGACGCCCCCTGCTCGCCGCTCCAACCCACGCCCCGCTCCAGCGCCCAGCTGGTTTCCGCTGTGCAGCTGTGGAGCTCAAACTGAGCTCTCCGCCAAACCCCCGCCCACGCAGGTCGCTGTCCTGCCAGGGCAAGTCCCCACCCTCGCAGCAGGCCCAAGGATCACACCCCCCACCCTGAGAGGGACCCGCCGGGTACTTATCTCGGACCTCGGGGGGCCGCGGGAGGGGCCCCACCTGGAGCCGCGCGGCCGCCTGTCCTCCAGCCGGCGGACCGCGCGCTACCGGCTGGGCACGGCGGCAAAATGGACTCGCGGCGCCAGCCGTGCCCCGCCCCAGCGCCCTCCTCGCCCGGCACCTCGGTCCGCCCCCTCGGCCGGGCTTCGCCTTTGTTCCGTCTCCCGAGTCTCGCCTGTCCCTGGGTGGGGGTGGGGGGCTGTGGGTGAGGTGAGGCGGGAGTCCTTCCGGTGTCAACAACCGCCACCAGTAATTGCCACCGCCCGCGGTGCGCCTGGAGGAGGGGAGGGTCCCGGGCTGCTCGCTTCCCTGCCTTCCCGAGGGGCTGCGCGCGGCGCGGAGCGCGGTGCCCGGGGTCGGCGGAGCCTGGGCGCTGGCGGGCTGACGGCTCGCTCAGACGCGTGGGCCGGGCCTGACGGAGCGCGGGCGACAGGAGGCGGCGCCGTCCCCGGTGGAGCCATCCGGGAAGAAAGCTGGCGCGCAACAAGATGGTTGGGTTTGGATTGTTGTACTTTTTTTTTTGTTCGTTGCATTTTTAGGAACAAAAAAAAAAGCCCAACCCTTCACACCACTTCATCTGCATCTCTCAAGACCAGAAACCCAGCCACAGTGGCTTGGAGGGACGGAGACAACCGTCTGCCTTGCACCCCACAACTCGGGTTGGGTGGGACGGGCATTCCTGTTGGGACGAGCGCCAGGGCTCCTCCCGAGCCAGAGCACAACCAAAATATGGTTAATTATCGTCCTCCCCAACCTTGCACCTATTTCTTTTTAGGCTTTAGGCTGAACACTAGCGACCCAATTCAATTTAAGATTTTCTTTTAGGAAAAACACCACTGTTCTTTCCTTTGGCGAGAAGGAAGAACTTAAAATTGGCTTTAACTTAAATGCTGCTAATGGTTATTCAATTGCTAACCTGATTCCCTATTCTGTATAGGGACTTTGTCTAATATCAAACACATTAAGCACATATACTAATGATCGGTTTGGTTCCCAGAAGGATACAAAGGTGAAGGAATGGCTTCTCCAAAATTTACAGTCCTGGGGGGAAGGGCAACAAGGACAAAAATCACAAAATATGCCCCGGGGTTGAGTTCACCCCCAGTAGGGAAGTCTGGTCTTTGGAAGTAGAATTTCAGGGAGAGGTATTCTAGGCCTACCATACATAGTACTTGGGCTCTGTGACTAATAATGCTTAGTTCAAACTCCATAAAGAGCCCCTCTCTGCTCCCTTCTGAGATGTCTAGTTCCTTGCCATGCCCCTGTCCCTTAAACCCCATTTTGCCTCTGTAGAACAGCTCCTATATGCCATATAGTTTTCATAAAAAACATTGGGGGATGGAAATTATTATTCTTATCCTGTAGATGAGTAAGTGGATGAAGTGATTTCTCCAAGATAAAAATCAAGAGGCAGAGCCAAGACTCTATAAAGTTAGATTCCAGGTATAGTTTCTTTCTATAGCACCATAACTGTCAATGCCATTGAAAACTGCACCCTAGTCTCCTACTAAATTAGTGTTATTTTTTTAAACACACCAAAAAAATCTGATTTATAAAAGCATTTTAAATACCTAATATTAAAATGATACAAGAATGAAAGGTTATTGACTCAAACACAAATTATCCTTAATGTAATTATATAATACATATTTATACAGTTAGATCTGTTTGGTGGCAAATACTTATTAATAAACTTCTGCCCAACTAAATGTAAAATATTGGTTAAATCAGCATAGAAATCTTTAGACTCTTAAATTACTAAGAGAACATTATGCGGTAAACTCTCAAGTATAGAAAAATAGGGAAGAATAGCCTCTCTCCTCCCATGGTCCTAATAAAACAGCAATGGGAATTGACACATACAGCATGACTAGAATAAGAGTAACTGCCAGATTAAAACATACATACACAGCTACATCCTTCCTGGAAAATCACAATGTAACTAGATCCCATTAGAGATAATACTGAGGGATTGTCAAAATTCTTGTCACACTGGAATTTCCTTCTATTGACTGTACTTCAAATAAGTAAACTAACAGCTGAAGGTTGGAATTCATATGTCAGAACAAGACTATATAGTCTTATTTAAGTTTGTCTTTGTGATCTATTACTACAGGGAGAATTTCTAATACACATATGAAATATATGTATATATATTCTTATTGTGTTGATTTCATACTGTTGTTCTTGTCTTGAACCTTGACAAAGGTAAAAACTGCCAGCTCTCCTTCCACCTACCAAGACATGTGATCATATGTTCCATAACAAAAGGGACAGTGCCAAATTTGGTGTAAACTGTAATGTAAATTGTCAGAGTGGGGAACACCAATAAACGAAGACTGGAGTAAGTGTGTGCAGGAGAGGACTGTTGGTGAGCCTCCTCAAACACACTAAAACATTTTATTATTATTCTGTCCTTCCCAATAGCTGCCAAGGTTATCAGTACAAGCCCCAACATTCCCGAAACAGAATTCCTGGCAATACAAGGCACTGACATTGCAAGGTGTAGTGAAAAGAGCAGAGGCTTTAGAATCAGTTCTACATCCAAACTCTAGCTGTGCTACTTACTAGTTGTTCAAATTACTTAACATCTCTAAGCCTCTGTAAGGCTTTTGTCTTCTGTAAAATGGGAATCATGATTCACTTGATTATGATAATTAGATGATATATAAAGCAACCAATACTGTATCTGACATATAGGAGGTGATTAATAAATGGGTGCTACAGTTATATGGAGGAAGAGAACCATGCTGGTTTGGGATTACAGCTGCCTTGGATTTGTAGATTTGAACCTCAAGCCTAACAGTCTTAAGCAGAGCAAAGCTGCCTAAGCAGTAGAGGAAGCTAGGACCATAATTTATGCTTTTCTATACCCAGCCCGGGGTGGCCTTTTTTTAAAAAGCATATATCCTACCACTTCTATACCCCCTTCCCTTTGCTCAGTTAGGAAAAGGAGAGAAAAAAGGAAAAAAATCATACTCAATGGAAGGAAACCTGCAGTTATTTTAAAGCTCTATAATTTCAGAGAAATTGATTGAACCTCCAAAATATTCCATTAAAAGGAAAAAATCTATCTGTAAATATACATTTATCAAAAAAGACAGAAACTTACCTAAGACTTGATGAAATTAAAGGTATTAGCCCCTGGTTTGAAGAAAATTCCAGATTCCATGTATTTTAGTTGCACAGTAAAGTTCATGCATTAATAATGGGAGCAAAGAGCAAAGTCAGTTGGCTTCTGGAGAGAATGAGAGACACTACAGCAACAGTAAACTTGGCCTTTAGTTGTGCTGTTTCTGTAGTTGGAAAGAAAAATTGTAAGAATAAAGTAAAATGTCAGAGGTGATTAAGATGATATTAGCATGTGTTTATAATTATATACTCAGGATTGTCCTAGGCACCAAAGGCACTAATCAAGGAATTTCCCATTTAGTTGAAGAGACAAGTCTTAAAAACAGAAACTAGTTTGGTAACAGTACATGAGCGTGGTTATTTAAAAGCCAACATGAGTGTTAAAGACCAGATTAGAGGAAGGCATCAGAAACATTAGGGAAATTTACACAGGGGAGGTGGGAGTCAAATGGAACATTTAAAGATCATAGGGTTTGGGGCACCTGGCTGGCTCAGTCAGTAGAGCATGGGACTCTTGATCTCAGGGTTGGGAGTTCAAGCCCCACACTGAGTGTGGAGTCTACTAAATAAATAAATAAATAAATAAATAAAGCCATAGGATTTGAAGATGAGAAAGGGGAGCATTGGAAGTGAGGAACACAGCTCAGGGTTGGAATGAGCTTTGCTGATACTGAGTCAGTGAAGAGCATGGCCTGGTTTGAAAATAAAGTTTGAGGCCAAAGCATGGAATATTTTGAATGTCAGAATAAAGAGTTGAACTTCATTCTGTAGAAAATGGGAGCCACTGAATAATTTATGTGGCACTAGTAAGAGGAAATAATTTTAAGAAGATTAATCTGATTACAGGATCTGAGATTTAAGGGAGAAGAAATTTCCTTTATATTTACTTCTGAGGTTCGTTGTTGAAAATTATAGATTTTTAAAAATGCAATAATGTATATAAAAGTACAGCATATATGGGTAAGTCTTACTGAACCATTTAATACCAAATAATTATTTATTAAGTTCCTAACTTGTAAATAAAATACAACATAGAAAGAATTAACTATGACACATATTTTCCTAAAATCCAATAAGAGGAAATTATATGTATTTATGTATATAGATTTATATATCACATATATAATTTATTTTTCTATAATGATCTTAACTACATTGTGTGACTAATACATTATTAATACATTGCTTAGCTACATTTTAGAGTATGTCTCACTAGAGCCTTAAAAATCACTACACATATATACTCTGAAATGTACTGCTCTGTTTTGATATTTTAACAATGTTTAATTACATTCAATATGTTAACTAAATTTTTTCTGAATTTAATTCCCTATATACGTAGAATTTTATTCTTGATGATGAGTAACTTTGTGAGGGACTTGAGAATTTTTAATTCAGGTAAAGCTATATATACTATATATTTACAGTTGTTTAAGAGAATTAAATTGGTAGAAACTTTATTTTGGAATCTTTCTGTTGAGTTCATTAATCATTAATGTGCTCTGTTTTTATCTTGAAAAATGTCAGTTTTGATAATAAAGTTTTATAATTTCAACTTAGAAAATGACTTTCATCCTGTTCTATGGCACATTTTTTAGAATTTATCTTCCACAAATAAAGATACACCAGGGGTAGGGTTCTGCAGTTTTCAGTAGCTGGTAGATTCCTGTACCTTCAATAGTCTATGTTAAATAAAGGCAATAGTACATTTCATAGAGCTTTGGTTCTGAAGACCAAAATTTATTAGATACTTATCTTAACAGCATTGCACAAGAAATACATGCTTCATGGTTTTTGATGTGAGCCTACTTGAGTCTCTCTGATATTAAAGCATGTGTTAATAAATACCTCGTCAAAAATGTGTTTCTCTTATAGTGGTCTTGTTTATTATGCCATGCTGATTGTTGCTGGAATGAAGCCAGGTCTCTAGGAGCTTGTGCTGGATCTAACTCAGCCACACCCCCTCCCGGTCAGGCAAAAGACACAGACAATTCAGAAGATGCATGAGACTTATTATACAATATCAGCACAGTTTAGGCATCTTGTGGAGGTCACTATTTCAGTTCCTCATTTTCCTTGATCTCTTAGCAGCACTCACTACATCCTCCTTAAAAGGCCTTCTTTTCCTGGCCTTTAGTAAGGTCTTGCTCACTCCTGGCTTTTCTTTTCCCAACTCAGGAACACTTTCTGGGTCATCCTCTTCTCAAATTCTGGAATTCTTTGGACACGCCGCCATTTCAGGACACTTTCAGGACTTCAGTCACTGTTCAGTGATCTCACATTCCCTGTAAAGCAGGGATCACAAACTGATAGCCTGTAGTCATACCATTTATTTTTATCTCTTTTTTAAAGATTTTATTTTTAAGTAATCTCTACACCCTGCGTGGGGCTCAAACTTACAACCCCACGATCAAGAGTCACACGCTCTACCAACTGAGCCAACCAGGGTCCCCCCACTCCTCCCCCCCTCCCCCGGCCCCGTCATACCATTTTTAGATGATGAAAACTGTTGGAATTTAAATACTTCAGCAGAGGCATGCTTCTTCCTCTCCCATAGCCTTTCTTCTCTGTAGGCAGTTGAGTTAGCCCTCGTGTTGCCCAAGGCTTGAGCTCCTTCTAGCTTCAGGGTTCCTACCCCTGTAGTTCCTTCTCTCCCTAATGCACGCTTGCCCTGCCACCAAACCCCACATTCCCACCCCAATCCCCCAACTGCTGCACAGCTGACACATCCCAGGTTAGCTTTCCAAAATGTTCCAGGCCAGGGACAGATCCCTCTGAATCATCCCATTCTTTTTTTTTAATGTTTTTTTATGAATGTTTCAGGGAAGAATTCTCTTTCAGACTATTGATGCATTTCCACCTTCTAGAAATTAGCTGTTGAGACCAGCCAAAAAGGTAATGTATTCTGAATCTTATTGACTTAAAATAGGAACTTTAATACATTTTATTTGATCAAAATAATATCTTTCCCCCCTTCATCTGCAAAGGAGTCTTTCAGACTCCTACAGTTTACAAGATGTGTCAACAGTCTTCACTCTTTCACAGCATAGCTTGTCTCTGAAAATGAGGATAATTTCTTGAACAGTCCAGAGAATTCCCATAAAATTGAGAACCTTCTTTCTACACATAAAAGTTAAGCAATCTACCGTAAAAAAGACTTAATGATATAACTCAATAAAAATGTAAAACTATTCATGTTTAAAATGTAATATAGTCATGATAGCACATAACTATTAAAAAGATAAGCTGGGGGCGCCTGGGTGTCTCAGTTGGTTAAGTGTCTGCCTTCGGCTCAGGTCATGATCTCAGGGTCCTGGGACTGAGCCCCCACATTGGGCTCCCTGCTCAGTGGGGAGTCTGCTTCTCCCTCTGCTGCTCTCCCTGTTTGTGCACGGGGAGCAAGTACACGTGCGGGCTCTCTCTCAAATAATAAATAAAATCTTTAAAAAATAAAATAATTTTTAAAAAGAAGATAAAGCTGTATGTTTGCCAATGGGATATGTGTAAGATATAGTAAGTGAAAAATCAAGTTAAATACAATAGGTTTACTATGATTCCAACTTTGAAAAGAAATGTAATTGGTAGAATATGGATAGAAAAAACTGTTTGGAGGAATATACACCACATTATCAGTTTGAGAGGATAAAATTTGGAGATTTTCAGTGCTTATGTTTTATATTATTACAATTCTTTTATATTTTTGATTTGAGCATCTATTACTTTTGTAAAGAAGAGAAAAATTTGTAAAAGAAAAACGCACTCAATTAGAACAAACTCTTCCAACTGAGTAACAAGGAAACACTGAGATAGAAAAACAGGCCAAATACATGAAACGCAGGATATTAAAAAAGGAAATATAAATGATCAATAAGCATGAGAAAAAAAATTTCATTCTCAATGATAATCAAAGAAATACCAAGCAAGCATTGATACAGCCCTTTTCAGTTCATTAAATTAGCAGAGATTTAAAACATAATGACCAGTAGGCCAGCAGTGAGGGAGATACTGGAAACCAGTTTGCTGCTGGAAACCAACATAGATGGATACAACCTTTAAAAGGACAACCTGGTAACCTGTATAAAAAACATTCAAAAATTACATATACTTAATTCAATTTCTAGGAATTTATCCTAGGAAAGTAATCATAAACACTGTAATTTATATGCCAAGAATATTTGTTACAGCAGCTATCAGGGGAAAATTAGAAATATTGTTATTATCCATCAAAAGGATATGAATTAAATGAATTCCGGTACATTCATACAAAATAATAACATGAAGGCATTTTTAAATCATGTTTTAGAATCATGTTTTAAATCATGTTTTTAACAACTTAAAAATGTATATCTTTTGTAAGTGAAGAAAAGCAAATTTCAAAAGGCATATATAGCATAATACAGATTGTGTGTGTGTGTACACATATTAAAAAGTGATTACAATGATAACAATTATTATCCATAAGTAGTATAAAGTGGGAATGACTTTTATTTTGTCCTGATTCTTCCCTGGATTTTTCAAAGTGTCTCTAATGGTTATATAATATATTATCTTTATAGTCATTAAAAAAAAGTTCTTTTAAAAGCTGTTGGCCTATGATTTGGAAAAAAATTTGTCAGTTCCTCTAGAAATTAAACAGAGTTACTGTATGATCCAGCATATCTACTCCTAGATATATTCCTAAGAGAATTGAAAGCATATGTACAAACAATAACATATACATGAATGTTCATAGCAGCATTATGTAGAATAGCCCCCCCGTCAAAAATGGAAATAACCCACATGCCTGTGAACTGATGGATGGATAAGCAAAATGTGGTACGGCTATTCAATGGAATATTATTCAGCCTATAAAGGAGGATACTGATTCATGCTACAATATGGATGAAACTTGGTTACATTATGCTAAAAGTGAAAGGAGTTTGTCAAAAAGGCCGCCTATTGTAGGCGTCCATTCAGATGAATTGTCCAAAACAAGCAAAATAATATAAATAAGGTTGATTAGTGATTGCCAGGGACTGGGGAGAAGGAAGAATGATGAGTGACTGCTAATGAGCACAGCGTTTGTTTTGGGGATGATGAAATAATTCTGGAATTAGATAGTGGTGACAGTTGCACACAACCTTGTGAATATACTAAAACCCACTGAATTTTAATACTTGAAAAGGGAGAATTATTATGGTATATGAATCATATCTCAATTTTTAAGTGTGGAAAAAATTTGGTGGCCTGTCAAAGTTTCCTGGAAAAGAATAGCATTTTAAGTAAATGCTCCTTTATAAACATAACCTACAAAATGGTAAGTGCTGTGGAGGAGGGGTGGGAACACAGGGAAAACATACCTGAGGGGTAGAGGAGACCTCCATTAAAACAGAGATTCTCACTTTTTGCAAATAATAAATAAAATTATTAATTCATTTAAAAATAACAATAATGATCCATTGTGTCACTCAGTTCTCTCAGTGATGACATCTTACATAACTGCAAGACATTCTCAAAACCAGGACATTGATATTGGCACAACACTGCTGACTACAGACATTATTCACTTTTACCAGATCTTGCATGCCCTCATTTCTAAAAAACAATTTTTAACATTAAAATTTTTATTTTATTTTATTTTAAGATTATATTTATTAATTTGAGAGAGAGAGAGCAAGAGCGAGAGAGAGAGCATGAGCAGTGGGGAGAGGCAGACGGAGAGAGAGAAGCAGGCTCCCCGATGAGCAGGGAGCTGGATGTGGGGCTCGATCCCAGGATCGCAAGATCGTGACCGGAGCTGACGGCTGACGGCAGACGCCTAACCAACTGAGCCACCCAGGCGCCCCACATTAAAAATTTTAAATAAATGATTAGAACTACCCATATCACTCTAAAAGCAGCCTGATTACCTTATATAGAAATATATGAAATTTTTATTATAAAATAGTTTAAATGTACAAAAAGTTATATAAAAAAATAGCTATGTACCCACATTATCTCCATGTATGTTTTTACACCTTTACTACATATGTGAATATCTGTGAAAATAAATAGTATTATTTTGCACATCTAAAAACCCAATGTAAAAATTGTATCACAATACACAAAAGGATGCACTTTTTTAAATACAAATATTCTATCATAGTAACACATACTGTCAAGTGCTAGTTGGGGAGGGAACTTTGTCACCCTCTCTGCGTTGTCTGGACTGGAATGCAGAATCTTCTATTCACCAACAGTATAACATCAGACAAATTACTTAGTCGCTCTGACCCTCAGTTTCCTCATATGTAAAACAGAGGTAACGACAGTTCCTATTTCATAAAGTGACTTGAGAATAAATTAAGGCTACGCATGGGAAGTGCTTGGTATAGTGAAGCACAGTACCTAGACGTGCTCAATAGGTTGTCATCTTTGTTATTGCAGATGTGAACTCAGACATTGACCTAAAGCTCTCCCCACAATGAGATGGAACGGTGCATTTTATAACCAGAGCCAACTCAGAGTAAGGGAGTGTTGCATGTTTTCTGCCCTCTCCTGGTGGTGTGCTGATAAATAGTTAACATTCAGCTTTGAGCAAAGGTGGGGGGTGGGAAGCCACACTTTGTAGTGTTTACCAACTTGCATGATGTAAATATTCTTGCCAGGGCTAATTTCAACCTGAAGTTTGCTAAACGCAGAATTGGAAAGAGATGATCAGAATCTGCTCTCTCAAGCTCCTATAGCCTGCCCCAGCACAGCCAAGAGAGAATCTCTTTTCTCTTTTGCAGCCTCTTTGTTCACTGCTGAAACCAGATCTCTTCCCTCTCAGGCAGATGACCTGGCATCTCTCTCTGATATGCTCCTGCAGAGGTAAGGGTCTATGTATGCGTGGGAGATAGAGGCAGTCTTCAGGCCTGAAGCCCACAGGGGTGCTCAGGCCCAGCAAATGGCACTTTAATTCTCATCTGCTAGTGTTCCCTACATGCCTACTGCCCTTGGAGTATCTTGGTTGTGGCTGTGGCTTGGGTAAGACTCTGTTATCTGTGGATCACATAATGCCGTCATAATGCCTTCTTAAGACCAAAAGCTCCTTACCTATTTTTAACATGTAGCATTTTCTATAGCACTATTTCTACTTAGGATGTTAAAGTAATCATTTCTGCATCTTTCCACAGTCTTCACAAGGATACTTTTTGATAACTATATAATTCCATCAATATACCTAAATGTAAGGTGTAAGCAAAAGAAAATGAACCAGGAGACAAACACTGGGAGAAGTGGCATAAATATGAGAAAAGAATAAGAATTTCAAGAACTGCGTATAGTCTTGAATATTGACAAAGAAGTAAAGAGAACCACTGAATCTTTCAATGAGGTCACTAACAATTTTAGGAGGAGAAAGTTAATCTCTGTCCTGGGTGCAGAAGTAGGTAAAGGAAGTGAAGGAATTAAGAGCACATGTTTGCTACCTGCCAGGGACTATGTTGGATGCTTTTCTGGCATGACCTTATTTACAAGTCACGGTGGGGAAACTGAGGCTTGAAGTCATTCATTAACCTGCCCAGGGTTGCCCAGATCATCAGGAGTGAATGAGAACGAAGGCAGTGGAGACAGGAAGTATGAACAATTCTTTCTGGAATCATGATGGAGAAAGAAGACAAAGAGCGATAGAGAGATAAAGCATAAGGGCAGGGAATCACTGCTTTTATAATAAAAATAAAGCTCAGTTCCTCCAGGGTTGACACCAAAAAAGAGCCCCCAGGTGACTGTAGAGCCAGAAGCAGAGACCACCAAACCCTAAACCCTGTCCCAGACATTCATCTTTCTTCTGGGAATCTTGGCCTCATTATCTTTGCTCCAGCAAAGCCTCCTTGGATCCTTTCTTCCTTTCATTTCTGAGACCCTAGCATGAGATAACAAAAGGCATTTTTTAAAATTGAAGTATAGTTGATACAATGTTACATACAAAAGACATTTCTTAACATCCCATGGCACAACTAAATCAAAGCTAGAAAGTTTAAACGACTTTTCTCAGGGCAAGGGCAATGTCTTCTAACTTTACATGACCAGGATGCTAGCTTATTACTTTTTAAAAAGATATTATTTATTTATTTGAAAGAGAGAGAGAGCATGAGCAGGGGGAGGGACAGAGGGAGAGGGAGAAGCAGGCTCTCCACCAAGCAGGGAGCCTGACGCGGGGCTCCACCCCAGGACCCCAGGATCATGACCTGAGCCGAAGGCAGACGCTTAATGACTGAGCCACCCAGGCACCCCGAGGGTTTCTTCTATTTTTTTAAGACTTTATTTATTTATTTGACAGAGAGAGAGAGAGCACAAGCAGAGGGGGCAGCAAACAGAGGGAGAGGGAGAAACAGACTCCTCACTGAGCAGGGAGCCCGATGTGGGGCTCGATCCCAGGACCCTGGGATCATGACCTGAGCCAAAGGCAGATGTTCAACCTACTGAGCCCCCCAGGTGCCCCAGCTTCTTCTATTCTTTACATTTTCCAAAGACTGGGTCATTGGCTCCTAACTAGCTTACCAATACAGGCAAGGCCCCCTCTCCCCTTTTTTCTTGTCATCTCTCCAGCAGGAGGTATGACAGCAGCCAGCTCTCTCCTCCTGGCTCCTGCCTCACCAGGAGTTAGTCTTTGGGAGGGTGACCATACATCCAGGTTTGCTTGGGGTTAGTCCTGATCTACTCCTAAGAGCCCAGAATCCACTCTGGTTTGCTCTACTCTTTCATTCGCAGAAGGGTCCCAGTTTGGATGATAAATTATATAGTCACACTGTCTATGAACAACAGAGCTAGAACAAAAACACGAGTGCACAAAAGCAAGTAGGAGTCTGCTGGCAATTTACATAATTAACTTCCATTTCTCAAGCAAATCATTCTGTGATACCACACACATCATTTCGATGAACCCTCACAGCAACCTCATGAGGGAGTTTCAGGGACAGGGATTTTACAAATGAAGGAAGTAACAGGGTTAAAGCGCCTTGACCAAAGTCATCCAACTATGAGGCACAGAACAGGATTCAAACATCCATCTGCATGACCCCAACTTCTGCCCTGAAAGGGGCCTGGCTGCCTCTTCAGGGCATGTGGCCACGCCCCCCCCCCAATTTCTGACTGTGGAGAAACAACTTTACCAAGAAAGTCGGTCGCTTTTGGCACTAAAGGAATACTCTCAATATTCCCTTTTTCATCTTACATTTGAAAGGAGGAATCTGTTTCTGCAGCTGTCTGTGTAATTCAGCTCTTGTTTCTGTAACCTAATTTGAAAGAACACTTCCAAAAGAAGCAACCAAGTCTACAAAAGCACAGTTTGACTTGAATGGATCCAACCAATTCTCAAACGGAAAATAACACTGAGGAGTAAGTTTTGCATCTGAAGCATCCCTGCTCTGAGTCATTCCCAATGACACCAAAGATTCAAGTAACCCAGAAAATGGATGGTTTAAAATCTTTGCATGGCTTAATCTTCTAAACTCATTGCTCTTCCAGAAAAGGTGACTTAAGTTTTAGCCTTTGCCTTCATCACCAGATAGTCTGCAGTTTTCTTTTTTTCCCCTTTTTTAAAAAAGTGGGTATTTTTTTGCATTTTAATTTTTAATTCCAAAAGCATTCCCTTAATGCGTTCACTTTCACACATACACACACACACACACACATCACAAGTAATGCTTAAGTGATCTTTGATCAATACCCCAATCTCAGACCTGTACAATGTTACTGATTTGTTTTTTGTCCTTCTAGATAGTTTTCTAGCCAGGAAATTATTTTTTTTCATCTACTTTCTGCCTTTTCCAATAAAGCTTCCAATATAACTGTTTTTCCCTTCCTCCCCTCAAACTCCATCATGGGAAAGCAACCAAAATCTCAGACTTTGAAATCTCCCTCAGAGCTACAGCCGTTCCCCTCTGTCTAGTTCCTCCTTCACGCTGTTGAGTGCACAAGAGCAAAAGCTCTAGCGTCAGACTTCTGGGTGTGAATCTTGGCTCCATCACTTACTAGCTGAGTGACCTTGGGCAAGTTCATTCATTCACTATTCACTCAGCAAACATTTGTTGAGTGCCCATTATTATGTGTTAGAGATAAAATGGTGCATAAGACAATATTCCTACCCTTATGGAGCTTACATTCTAGTGGGAGACATAGAATATAAACCTATGAATGAATATAGCATAATTCCAGGAAGCAATAAATGTCATGTAGAAAAATGAAACAGAGTCAGGGGACAGAGACTTTTTTCAATCTAGGTGATCAGACAAAACCTCCCTGAGGATGTGACATTAGAGCAGAGAGCTGAGTAGAGTTAGAGAACAAGCCATGAAAAGATGTGAAGGGAATGACAAGTACAAAGGCCCTGAGGCAGAAACCAGCTTCAAGTGTTGGAGAAATAGAAGTAAGGCAAGTGAGCTGAAATGGAGTGTAGGAGAGAGAATGGTGGCACGTGAAGCATTCCAATTTCTACCCCCCATCTTCCTAGCCATCTAGTCCCCCAAACCCAAAATTTCTCCAGCTCCATTGGATCCTACAGTAGTCCGCTGTTGCATTACCTTTTTATTGCTCCTCTCCTCCCTCATATCCTCACTTCCATCCTTAATCAGCTTAGATCCAAAGTCCAGTATAATAACTACCCCCTTGCATAAACACTCAACTCCTCAGCTGCATGTCCTCTTTCTTTCCTCAAACCTGTAACACTTCTTCTGCAATCCTCATCTTCATGGACAGACTTCCTATCTCACTAAGAAAACAGAAGCAAGCAATCGAGGATACCCACAGGCTCCCAGCTGCCCTTGCATCCCATCCTCGCCCTCCATCCTGTGGGTGCCAAGGCTGCAGGCCTTCCGGCAGGTATGCGCACTCCACCCCTCCAGCCTTCTCTAGTGAGTGTCCTTCTTTCTCCTTCATGATCCCACCAGCATAAGGAACTGTATTACTTTCCTACACTGTCATGAAGTCATTGCTCTCTCTTTTTTTTTTTTTTTTAAGATTTTATTTATTTATTTGAGAGAGAGCACAGAGGGAGAGGGAGAAGCAGACTTCTCACTGAGCAGGGAGCCTGATGCAGGGCTCAATCCCGGGACCCTGGGATCATGACCTGAGCCACCCAGGTGCCCCTCACAAAGTCGTCTCTTGATGACCCACCACCTCAGGCTTCTGATGGTCTCTACAGCACAACCACTTTTGCTCACCGTCTTCACCTCCTTTCTCCCCGTTCCCTCTGAACCCTCTCCAGCAGGCTGTGGCCACCATCCCATGGAAAATGCCTCATTTGCAAAATCTTTTGCCTCGGCACATGCAATGCTTGGTCTTCTATCCTCACTTCCCAGACCCATGGGCATCACTGGAGCCCTCTTCCTGCATTGCCTCCCTTCTGACCTTTGCCTCCATTATTGCTCCTGTTTCTGATTCCAAGCAAGTCTCCCTGCCCTTCTCCACAGTCACATCGCTGCCCTGCTCATATTCCTCCCCTGCTGCCTGCCCACTCAAAATCCAGGCCCCCAGAGTGGGGGTGAAGTGGGGACCTACAAGTACCTACATGGCCTGATCTCACCCCCAACCCACCCCCGGGACCTCTCTGACCTCTGCTTACTCCCCTGACTTACTCTCTCTGCTCTAGCCACATCTGCCTCATTGCTGTTCCTCAAATATGCCAAGCACACACTTCCTTAGGGCCTTTGCACTTGCTGTTCCCTCTATCTGGAATGCTCTTTCTCCAGAATCCACTTGGCTCACTCCTTCCTCATCTTCAGGTTTCTGCTCTAGTGTCACTTTCTCAGGAAGAATTTCCTGGCTATCCACTTGGCCATCCTGGTGGACCCTCATTGCCACTCAGCACTCCCTATTCTCCTTTTGTTTCTTTTTTTAAGTTTACTATTTTTTTTAATAGTCTCTACATGGTAGGGCTTGAACTCACAACCCCAAGATCAAAAGTCAACATGCTCTACCAACTGAGCCACCCAGGCACCCCCCCATTCTCCTTTTCTACTTCATTTATCTTCATAGAACTTATTACCACCTGATGGCCTACATATTTCTTTAGCTATTGTTTCCTCCCACTAGAATATAAGCTCTATACAGGAACAAGATGCCCAGCAACTAGAATAGTGCCTGGCACATAGTAGGCCCACAACAAATACTTGTTGAGTGAATGAAGAATTTGCACGCAGCAACTGGGAGCAGATCATGTAGGGCCTTGTAAGTCCTGGAAAGGACTGTGAGTTTTATTTTAAATGTGAAGGGAAGGGGCACCTGGGTGGCTCAGTCGTTAAGCATCTGCCTTTGGGTCAGGTCATGGTCCCAGGGTCTTGGGATCGAGCCCTGCCTCGGGCTCCCTGCTCTGTGGGAAGCCCGCTTCTCCCTCTCCCACTCCCCCTGCTTGTGTTCCCTCTCTTGCTGTGTCTCTGTCAAATAAATAAATAAAATCTTAAAAAAAAAAAAATGTGAAGGGAAGTCACTCGAGAGTACATGGTATGACTTAGAATTTTAAAAAGACCGCTCTGGGGAGATGCAGACTTGCAGTTATGGAATGAATTAGTCACAGGGATGAAAGGAAGGGCACAGGGAAGAGAGTCAGTGATATTGTAATAACACCACACAGGGACAGATGGTCGCTTCACTCGTGGTGAGCACAGCATAAAGTATAGAAAAGTGCAATCAGCTATGCTGTAAACCTAAAACTGATGCAACACTGTGTCAACGAGGCTCAAATAAAAACATTTTAAAAATAAAAATAAACAGACCACTCTGGCCGCTGTGTGTAGGGAGGAAAGTCCTAGGGTTAAGAGTGGCATCATGGGGGCAGTTGAAGGCTAATGCAGTGTTCAAGCAAGATGGCTAACGAGGGCCTGAGCTAAGTTGAAAAAAGGTCAGAGTTTTGGATCTATTTTGGAGTTATCACGGACAGACAGAACTTGTTATAAGTTGGATGAGGGAATCTGAGAGAAAAAGAGGAATTTGGTTTTGGGACTCAGGGAGACTGTTTCCCCTAACTGTGAAATGGGGACAAGGAGAGCATCTCCCTCATGGGATTGTTGCAGAAGGGGTTGAGGACATCGAGTCTCACACAGTGTCAGGCACATGGTAAATGCTCAATAATGCCCCAAGATGACTGTGTTTCCCTGCTTCCTGGGTAAATAGGATTACAAAAATATCCACCCCACAGAGACTGAGGAAACAAAACACTTTATTTGCAGAGTGTACCCTCCCCTCCCAAGGGATAGACTTTGACTTTACTTAACAGAATACTTAACATTAGTGTTGGAACAGTTTCCTTGCACACAGATACATAAAAGGATTGCTCGCATTTCAAAAGAATCCTACAGCTCCTTTAAGTGGTGTTTGTCCATTCAATACTTAGCAGAAGGAGTAACTAAAAGCTAAAATTACAAACCTCTGCTGACTCAAAATCAGTCCAAATGTAAGAAAAGTACATCTGAAATAATAATGATTTTTTAAAACAGGTATTTGCTGTATTTTAATATACCAGAAGCTAAAATACCACACTGTCTGGTTCAATACAGGACACCTGGCAACACTGTTTGTCCGTGTAACTCAGCTTTCTGCAAAGGCAACACCCAGCCCTTTTTGGCTGCCTTGGCCTGTCCTCATTTCCCCCTGGAAAACTGTTTTAAACTTAGTACAGATAACATTCTGCCTCTATTACAATTAGCAGGTTCTCTCAATGGGTCACCTGGTTTGGCAAGTGCTTCTGTGGGGTAACCCAGTATCTTGTTTCAAAACCTCTCAAATGGCAGCCTCCAGGTAGCATGTGAAAAGCTGCCTGTGGGGAATTTAGGGGCTACTTTGGGACCTTCAGGTGCTAGCATCTTCTGCCTCACCAGATCTCCCTGATTACTGGTTATCTCCCTGATTATTATTCCCCCAGTCATGGGAAGAGCAGCCATTCTTCTTCCTAGCCCCCAGGTACCCTGGGAGGTTGGTGAGGAGTCCCTAAATCTGAGACCCCTTTCCCTCCTTGCCCCATAAATGAACTCCTCCTTAAATGCTTTTACTACCTGGGAACCTGGAGACAACCTTGAATTTGAACTGGAGCTGAAAGAATTTGCCCAGTAATTGGGTCTCTTCTCCCTGACCTCCAGACGCAAATAGAAGAGACCCTTGCTTCTGAAAGTAGGGTCTTGGGATCAGCAGGCTCACCAAGGAACTTGTTAGAAATGCAGAATCAGAGGTGGTATTCCATACCTTTGAATCAGAATCAGAAGATCCCCAGGTGATTCCCACTCATCTGCAAGTTTGAGAAGCCAGAGAAGCACTCAGGCCCCTCCCTTCCTGCTGGCTGGGAGAATTCGTGTATGTGTTCTGTTGAAGGGCCCTTAAGCCCCAGCCTACTTCATTGTCCTCACTTTTTTTTCTTCCTTCCTTCCTACCTTCTTTCCTTCCTTCCTTCTTCTTCTTATTCCTTCTTTCTTTCTTTTTCTCTTTCTCTCTCTCTCTTTTCTTCCTTTCTTTCTCTCTCTCTTCCTTCTTTCCTTCCTTCCTTCCTTCCTCTCTCCCTTCCTTCCTTCCTTTTCAAGTGAGCTCTACACCCAACATGGGGCTTGAACTCACACCCCACGATCAAGAGTCACATGCTCTACCTACTGAGCCAGCCAGATGGCCTGTCCTCACTTTTCAAAGAATCCTGAGCTCAGGACTTCTGACATCCACTCTGCCCTGCCCCCTCACAGCCAATGTCTCTTTTATGGACCCCTTTTCCTTCTACGAGCACCCCTGCCCCATTCCTGGGCTCTGAGGAGGCTCCAGGCTCCGCTCCTGGGACATTTCTTGGAGGGTGGCTTTCTTGCTGTGCTTCTCCCCAAGGAGGACCTGTGATACCAACCCAAGGCACTTTTTTAGAGTTGCCTTAACCTGTCCAGTGACAGCCCCTTAGAGTTGGGCCGGACTGCCCTCGACCCTGGTTTTTGGCAGGGATGTGAGCCATCCGTCTCATGAAGAGCAAGGGATTCCCTTTGCCATGACTTGCCCTGAAGTTGAGAACTCCCAGTCTTCCCACACTGCACAGACATACTATCCTGTTTCTTTTTCCTGCCAGGTACTCCCTACAGCCCCAAAAGAAAAGCAGAACACAAGTAAGGCTGCCTTCGAATGGACACCTGGGGAAGGAGGGAGATGAGGACTGACCACCAGCCTTGGAGAGAGTCATGGTTCGTCAGAAACAAGCCAGCAAGAGGCAGGTGCCTTTAAAATGCTCTAAGCACTTGATTCTTTGAAGGTTTGAGGATTTCAGTTTGGGTTGTTTTTGAAGCTTTCCAAAAGGAGGGGAAAAAAAGCTATCAGAAAACTTTTATGGACCTTGGAAACCAGAGCCTCTCCTGGAATTGTAATGTAAGGCCTTTTGGTCAGGTTAATTAGCCACACATTCTTTCTCACACCTTTATAATTTATCACGCAATTGATTCCTCCCCCCTGCAAAGATTTTTCAAAGCCAATTTCTAATCTTTTAAAAAAGTACCCTTGGAATGTTGCCCTTATGTACTTTTAAAATAGTGTCTTTCCAAATTTTTATGTATTTTATTTAGCAGAAAATTATTACACTACTTTTTATGTCCCAAGCACTGTTCTAGAAGGTTTACAAAGATTAACTCATTGAACCCTTAATCTAATAAAATACGTACTGTTATTAGCTACCTTTATAGATGAGGGAATTAAGTCACAAGATGTTAAATAACCTGCTCAAGGTCACACAGCTAATAAATGACAGAACCAGAATTCAAATCCAGGCAGTCTGGGTGGATCACAGCCGTATGCTGAATCACTAGGCTACGCTGCCTCTTTACAGGGCCTGGGTATGTGTGTGTGTGTTTATATATATTTATATTTTAAATTGAATTTCAATGTTATTTATATATAAATATACATTACATATTCTATATTTTTGCATATTATGTATTACACATTTATATGTACATTATGTACATACATAAATGTATATGAGAGAGTGTGAAAGAGAGATAGAAGGATTCTAGATGCAGTTTTTCCAAATGGCCATCTTTCCACATGTTTTCAAAACATGCCTAAAACCCAATGTTGAGAGAAGTATAATTTTTCTGTAGCTCTATCCTCTTCAGGAGCCTAGAGGACAAACCTCAGCTTCCCCGTCTGAGAAATGTGGTAGCTGGATTAAAGGAACTAGTTTGTCAAGTGAGTGTAAGGAGCAGTCCAACTTTAAAATTACTAAGATTTCCTGGAACACTAGGTAATTTTTCTTCTTTAGGTTTGATTCCACCAGGCATGTCATGGCTTAGTATTCCTCAAGCTAATTCTGGATTGTTCTTGTGCCTTTGGACTGAGCGTAACACAGGCTTCATCTGTACAGTTGGTGATGTCCTAATGCGTGGGTGCCAGGTTTAAGTTTAAATGTCTGTAGTCTCAGGCCTTGGGTTCACCCAAGAGGTAACGCTCCAGTAAACAAGTGGGGGTGGGTAAGGAACCGCGCTCTCTCTACTGATGCAAGGGCGCCCTCTGCTGGCCCTGTGAAGGTGATGCGGCCTCATACAGGGTCCTCTTCCCCGCCGGGGTACAGCCCAGCTTTTGCCCTTCCCCTCCTGCTGTAGCATTCCAACCAAGCAACATTTATTTAGTACTTATCCTGAGCGAGGCACAAGTGTGCTTAGGGCTGGGGATCAAAGATAAAGAAAAGTGTCGCAGCCTTAAAGGATCTCACAGTCTATTGGGGCACACCCAAATCAGATCATTAAAATGTCACTTGAAAGGTGTCTCACTGGAACTGTGCCTCACATACCATAAGTTTGCAACCTCAAGCGGCATACAAGAGACCAACTCAAACAACACAATACAATGCCCTTTGGTTAGGAAAGGAGGACTATGACTCACTCTAGCATTTTCTCTGTGCACAGAAACTGATGACCTGCATAGGAGCAATCTGGCTACCCGGTTCTCCCTTAGAGACCGAGACTACCTGGGAGTAGTCCTGACAGCTCCCATCCAAGGTAGGTGTGGGAGGGGCTGCGGAGAAAGATCAGGACTCCACAGAGAGGGAATGGAGGTTAAGAACAGAACAAGGGCCAGGAGGATATCTATGCATTTTGATATTAAATTAGTAAGTAATTACTGCATTTAAAATATACAACCAAGATCTCTGACATTTTTAGTAACAAGAGCCTGGCTTATCTTCCCAACTCGATTTTGTTGGATTTTATTTTTTTAATGGGCTTTCTCTGGTCATGCATGTCCATGAAACTAGGCCAGGAGGCCTCCTCACTTTCTAGAATACAAAAATTACTTCTGCTCCTCTTCTCAAATCTAAATCAGACTCTGGACATACCCAGCAACTCAGTGTGCCTTTTAGTTAACTTTGTCTCCTCTAGCAATGATTTCCTTTTGCTTTTTTTTTTTTTTTAAGATTTTATTTATTTATTTGACAGAGAGAGAGACAGCGAAAGAGGGAACACAAGCAGGGGGAGTGGGAGAGGGAGAAGCAGGCTTCCCATGGAGCAGGGAGCCCAATGCGGGACTCGATCCCAGGACCCCAGGATCATGACCTGAGCGGAAGGCAGACGTTTAACAACTGAGCCACCCAAGTGCCCCTTCCTTTTGCTTTAAAAGAAAATTCTGTTGGGGGCCTGGGTGGCTCAGTTGGTTAAGCGGCTGCCTTCCGCTCGGGTCATGATCCCAGGGTCCTGGGATTGAGTCCCGCATCGGGCTCCCTGCTCAGCGGAGAGCCTGCTTCTCCCTCTGCCTGCCTCTCTACCTACTTGTGCTCTCTCTCTATCTCTGTCAAATAAATAGATAAAATCTTTAAAAAAAAAAAAAAGAAAGAAAAGAAAAGAAAAGAAAATTCTGCTGTTAACAAATATGCTGTACAAGCCAGGGGGCAAAAGAAGTTGGAGGAAGAGGAAGAACACAGGTTTTCCTTATTTCCTTCTCAAAATGTGTGAGGGGAGAAAATAAAGGGGAGGAAATAAAAGAATATACCACTCCATGCAGAAGTCACTGTGGACAAATTTCTTGAAACCAAGGCCTAAAGAAGCGACCATCACAGCAACAAATCGTGGGTGTAATTACAAATGAGGGCCTTCGATGAATCTCTAAAACAGATCCTACAGAGGTATAGTTTACCAAAACCCATGCAAAAGAAGAAAGAAAGGAAAGGCAGAGCTGGAACCCCATGAGAGTGGAGGAAAAGCAAAAGGTGAGAAAGGAGAAGGCTGGGGAAGCAGAAAGGAATAGGAAGTATGAGAAGCCACGGGGCAAGGGCTGCACCACGATGAACATCTTACGGTAAGAAAAGCATGTCTTTGGAAAGAGGAAGCTAAAACGAGTAGAACTTACAGGTTCTCACAAAAAGGCACATGTGGGAGAATGCAGGCAGCACAGAAGTGCATGGGGTGAAAAGTGAGAGCCCCTTCCCCCCACCCCCACCCCCACCCTCACAAACAGTCACCACTGATGGAAGTGGGCAGAGTGCAGGGGTGGGTGCAGGTGGGAGGCCCTGAGCACCTAAGGCAAGTGGCCATCCTCTGACCTGCTGAAGCCCAGCCCAGGATACTTGTGGTTTGACCAAATGCTGTCAGCCAATGGTTTAACAGAAAATGCTTTGACAGGCTTCCTGCCCCTGAAAATCCTCACCTAATTCTCAGCAAATGTGAGCCCTATTACCAAACAACAAGAAACCACCACCTCCCAATTTTATTCAATTAGCAAAAACAAAACCGATATTTTTATGTGTGTCAGAAATGTTGAGAATGTACCTGTAGCAATTCTGAACAAAGCACATTAAGCTTTGTGAAATAAACTGAATGAAAGTGTGTAAAACATACAAATGTCACTGTAATGACCAAGGTAGCTGGTACGTAGTAGTGAAAGCTCATCAGAAGGTTTGCCTGGTTATATCATATTTATATTCTTATCTGTCCTAATTCAGGGGAGGTAGGAGGTAGGGAGTGAGGACCAGGATGGAGAGGAGGGGATGGTAGACCAATGTCTTGTGCCTGGTGACAAATGAAAACATGTTGAATTTCCACAGTTAGAGTTTCATGTAACTTGTAGAGAGGTTTAGACAGTATATTCTCATACAGCTTTAACATAAAATAGTTAATCCTGAAGAATGGTTAAAATATAGTACTTTACCTATTATATAAATAATAATAAATACTATTTATGTAATACTTAATGAATAATAAATATTTATGAGTAAACACAGACCCTCCTTCATACAATTATAGAGCTCTAATCATTATTTTTTTCTTTTTTATTTATTTTTTATTTTTATTTTTAAAGATTTTATTTATTTGACAGAGAGAGACACAGTGAGAGAGGGAACACAAGCAGGGGGAGTGGGAGAGGGAAAAGGAGGCTTCCCACCAAGCAGGGAGCCCGATGCGGGGCTCAATCCCAGAACCCCTGAGATCATGACCTGAGCCGAAGGCAGACACTTAATGACTGAGCCACCCAGGCGCCCCCTTTTTTCTTTTTTTTAAAGATTTTATTTATATATTAGAGAGAGAGAGAGAGAGGGAGAGTACAGAGGGAGAGTGAGAGGGAGAAGCAGTCTCCCCGCTGAGCAGGGAGCCCAATGCAGGACTCAATCCCAGGACCCCGAGATCATGGCCTGAGCCGAAGGCAGACGCTTAACGGACTGAGCCACCCAGGCGTCCCTAATCATTATTTTATTAATAATTCTTTATATCATAATTCTTTATGAAGTACTAAAGTATTGGTTTGACCTTTAACCAGAATATCCCCTAGGTTCTAGTAAGGTTAGGACTAGTACAGTGCTCTTTGTATCTTCCCTATTGTATCTTTGTATGGTTTGTTAGTTGGTTGGTTTATACCCTACTTAGTTCCATAAAAGATTTAAGATTGCTCAGTGCCTTTCACATCAGAGGTGCTAAATTGTATTGAACCATATGCTGCGAGGCTCTGGACGTACTTATCTAAAAAATGTGCCAGTTACATCAGCCATAATGTTAGATGAACATATTTGAATAGCACTGAATACCAAAACTGATGGTAACTGAAACAAGTTACACACACACACACATGTGTTCATTTTCTTCTTTATAGTTTTTTCAAACAGTAACAGAAGAAAAATGCAGAAAAGATAATGCCAAGCTGGGGCAGGTCCTATGCAGTGAGTTCTGGTGTTCCCTATCCGAGGAATGGATCTCCATGTGTTCATAGTTACCCAAATGAATACAACAGACTAGAGATGTGAAGATGACTCAAGATTCAATCATCTCAACATAGTCCTTGCAAACTGCTCTCATCAGTCTCCTTTGGGTTCCAAAGGGAAAGGGATACAAATCACTGTTCTCGGTAGGGAGCTAATCCTCTGTTAAAATAGTCAAACCACATAGCTCTTTATGTTTATTTACAGTGTTGAATTCTATAACAGGGTAGAGATATCCCATGCATTCGATAAATAAAACACACTTTATTTAAAATAGAGAAGGATTTCCTGGGGGAACAATAAAATCAGGAATGTTACAGTAATTTTGTGAATCATGCAGGCATAATTACCAACCAATAAAAATAAAATATCCACAATGCTCTCAGTCTTCATTAAATACTGGTTTATAAGGCATTGTTCTGTTGTTTACTTTTGTTCAAACAAAGCCTTTAAAACCAATATTCTGTATCTGTCTATATGTACTGGGTGGAAATCTTTATAATTATGGAGTTTCATTTGCAAAAAATTGTCTAGGCCCCAGCTCTGAGTATGCAGTGAGCACAAGCCATAGGAGCATCACTGTGGCCCAAGGGCCCTGGGTTGATTGGGTCTTGCCCAAGGGACCCTGAAATAACACAGCTAAAAGTGGAGAAACAAAAGCTAAAGTCTCAGTTGGTAAAATGGGCCTTGCATGAGATCAGAGGACAAGTAAAGTCAACAAGGGGAGAAGAGTGGTATTTAGAACCCAGAAGATGAGAAAAACGCTTTAGGAGCCGTGAGTCAACTAGAACCATTCAAAGCTAAGGCTATGGCTGATAAAGTGGGCCAAAATATTCCTCATTCCCCCTTCTCAGTTATAATTACCAACTTAATTTACCCTGAGAAATTAATGGCCATAAGAGATGAGGAGGAGGAGGAGGAGGAGGAGGAGGGGGATGTTGGCATGATTGGTGTTCTTTTTCTCCCTGAATTCTAGACATGTGATGTAACAACTCTTAATTATAAGCTACTTTACTTGTTTGCTTGAGTAACCACTGTTACAGGGACCAGAAAGACTAAATACTGCATTCTCTCTGCAGACCTACGTGAAAATCAGAAGATAGCCCGGTGAACAAGGAATCAGCCCAAGGGAGTCCAAAGAGCAAAATCACAGTGGTTAAGGCTGTAATAGCTTAGGCATCCTTCTGACTGTTGGAGTTCCTTACTCCCCTACAGCATCCACATTAGGACCAGACTTGCCACTGGGGACAGAAATGCCACTTGGCAGTCCTATTGGATCCAAAGCTATGAGAAAGGGAGAATCAAGATGACTAGAAGTTGTTTCTACAGCCTAGGGAATGTAGAGAATTTTGCAGTTTGTTTTTTGTAAAGTGGAGATTTTTTTTTCAAATATAAAACATTTTTCAAAGACCTCCCCCGCTTCCCCCTCCCCCCACCGCCAAACCTCATAGGCCCTTCAGGTGGAGTCTATAGTATTCCATAATAAAATGGTCTTGACAGTGTAGACTTAGCCAGAGATGCAGGAACCAGCATTCCTGACAGAATTAAGGGAGTAGAGGTATTGGTTACTGGGTTAAACCATGGTTGGAAGCCCCGTGGGGACAGAGACAATATTCCCCAATACCTACACAGGGCCTGGTTCGTAGTAGACAAAGATAAGTATTTGAAAATGAATGAGCAATTTAACAGGTAAACCAGAAAGTCAAAGTAGAGGGGTAATAAGGTAACTAGTTTTAAGTAGTAAAAACCACAAGAGATCAGAATCCAGGAAATTAGATTAAGTCTAAAACACTATAGCACCTGGTAATCAGAATACAGATCTAATCATAGCAGTGGCCTCTTTTGCATTTCCTGCTGAATGAATTAGGGTGGCATTAAGTTTCTTGATAGTTTTTCAAACATTTTATTATGCAAATTTAGAAAACATACAGCAGAATTGAGAGAATTTTATAGTGAATACTGTACACCTACCCTCCAGATTCTACCATTAACATTTTACCTTTTACATGTCTATTCATTTCTTTATCCAATCATCTAATCATCTTATTTTTCATGCATTCCAAAGTAAATTGCAGACATTGCTATATGTCCCCTTAAATAATTCAACATGCATATCATTAATAGAATTAAAGATTTGTTGACGGTTTTTTAAAAATTTGAAGTGAAATTTATATACAATTAAATGCAAAATCTTATGTGTAAATCCCCAAGTTTTAACAAATGCCTACACCTGTGTATCCCAAATCCCTATCAAGATAATAGAACACTACCATCACCTCAGAAACTACTCATAATTTTTTAAGAGTGGTGATTTTTTTTGGTAGAAGGTGGATAGAAGTGTTGAAACTTCAATGGGGTCTGATTACAGCTTACAATAGTGGGGAAAAGTTTTCAGGTGGTCCTATACTGGGGAGCAGATAGAATTCCACGAGCCTCATCTTCAGAAATGATATCAAGAGATCCATAAGAATGACTGATTACTGGCTCTTCTTGAACTTCAGTCTCAAGTTAAAGGAAATACAAGTAGAGACAGCTTGTAGCAAACTTCTTTCTTCTGTAACATACTCTCCCCTGACAGACACACAGCAGGAAAAGTACTCACTTGTATCCCCCGCCTCTGTCCTGACACTGGGTTGGCCTGACTCTCACTGCCGGAGTCCAGACTGTTCTGAGTAGCTTTCTGCACTGTTTCTAGTATGCAGGCAAGTTAAATTCTTAAAACCAATGAGCCAAAGTCTTATTTCCTCTCAGAATTGTGTACTGGAAACCATTCAAAAAGCTTTCTGATTATGTATCTTAGGATATTAAATGAAATAATTTATATTACCAGATTTGATCTCCATTTATCTAGCATTCTGCTGTGCAACATTTTAGATGTGGCTTCTAGCATCAGAATATGGAATTTTAATCACATTTGTGTCATATCTGGACATTATGATGTCACTAAAATACTACATCAAAATACTGTTTAAAAGCTTTTATGATGGAAATTTTTAATTACATACAAAAGTAGAGAATATAATAATGAATCTCCGTGGATTTATCATCCAGCCCCAACAATCATATTCTTCTTACTAAAATGCATTCAAATTCACGAATGTTGTTGCATGAATCAATAGTTTGTTCCTTTTTATTACTGAGTGATGTTCCATTGTATGGATTACCACAGTTTGTTTATTAATTTACACCTTGATTGCTTGTTTTGGGGCAATTGTGAATAAATACTCACCTACACATTTTTATGTAAACATAAGTTTTAATCGGACAAATACCTAGGAGTGGGATTGCTGCTGGGTCATGTGATAAATGTATATTTAACTTTATAAGAAATGGCTAATATTTTTTCTAAAGTGGCTGTACCATTTTGCATTTCCAGCAGCAATGAATGAGAGTTCTTGTTGCTGCTCATCATGGCCAACATTTTGTATTCACCTCTTTATTTTAGCCATTCTAATAGGTGTGTAGTAGTGACCCATTGTTTTCATATGTATCCTCAATCACTAAAGATATTGAACATCTTTCCATATATTTATTTGCCATCCATATATCTTCTTGGGGAAGTTTCTTTTCAAATATGTTGCCCATTTTTAGATTGGGTTATTTGTTTTATTATTGTTGAGGTTTAAGAGTTCTTTATATATTCTAAATAGAATTACCCTCTGACCCAGTAATTCCACTACTATTTACCCAAAGAATACAAAGAATACAAAAAATACCCTAATTTGAAAAGATATACACACCTCTATGTTTATTGCAGCATTATTTTACAATAACCAAAATATGGAATCAGCCTAAGAGTCCACTGATAGATGAATGGATAAAGAAGATGTGGTTTATATGTATAATGGAATATTATTCAGCCATAAAAAAGAACGAAATCTTGTCATTTGCAACAACATGGATGTATCCAGAGGATATACAGCTAAGTGAAATAAGTCAATCAGAGAAAGACAAATACCATATGGTTTTACTCATATGTGGAATTTAAGAAACAAAACAAATGAAAAAAAAGATAAACCAAAAAACAGACTCTTAAATATAGAGAACAAACTGATTGCCAGACGGGGAGATGGGTGGGGAGAAATAAGTGAAGGAGATTAAGAGAGTACACTTATCATGATGAGCACTGAGTAATATAGAGAATTATTGAATCACTACATTGTACATCTGAAACTAATATAACACTGTATGTTAACTATACTGGAATTCAAATTTTAAAAAATTACAGCAGGGGTGCCTGGCTGGCTCAGTGGTAGAACATGCAACTCTTGATCTTAGGGTTGTGAGTTCAAGCCCCATGTTGGGCATAAAGCCTACTTAAAAAAAAATTACAGCCAAAAAAGTGTTCTTTATATACTCTAAATACAAGTTCTTTATATATATATATTTAAGATTTATTTTCTTTATTTTAAAGAGAGAGAGAGCATGCACCTGCATGTGCACAAGGGAGAGGGAGAGAATCTCAAGCAGGCCGCTGAGTGTGAAGCCCAACCTGGGGCTTAACCTCACCACCCTGAGATTATGACCCAAGCCGAAACCAAGAGTCGGATGCTCAACCGACTGAGCCAGCCAAGCGCCCCTGAATACAAGTTCTTTACTGGGTATGTGATCTGCAAATATTTTGACCCCATTTATAGCTTGTTAATTCATTCTCTTAACAGATTATCTTGCAGAGCAAAAGTGTTTAATTTTGATAAAATTCAGTTTCACAATTTTTTGTATTATGGGTTGTGCTTTTGGTGGCATATCTAAAAATGGATCACCAAATCCAAGATCTCCAGTGTTTTTTTTTTTTTCCTGTAAGTCTTATAGTTTTACTTTTATATTTAGGTCTGTTAAGTTAATTTTTGTATGAGGTATGAGTTGTGTGTCTAGGTTTCTTTTCTGCACATGGATGAATGATTATTCTAGCACCATTTATTGAAAACACTATCTTTTCTTTACTGAATTGCCTTTGTAACTTTGTCACATATAAGTTGACTACATTTTTGTAGGTCTATTTTTGGCCTCTATTCTGATCAAATGATAAATTGGTATATACATCTATCCTTTTAACACTACCACACTGTCTTGGGCGCCTGGGTGGCTCAGTTGGTTAAGCGACTGCCTTCGGCTCAGGTCATGATCGAGTCCCACATCGGGCTCCCTGCTCGGCGGGGAGTCTGCTTCTCCCCCTGACCCTCCCCCATCTCGTGCTCTCTCTCTCTCATTCTCTCTCTCAAATAAATAAATAAAATCTTTAAAAAAAAAAAAAAAACACTACCACACTGTCTTGATTACTATAGCTTTACAATAAGCCTTAAAATTGGGTAGTGTAAATCCTCCAACTTTTTTCTTTTTTGTTGACATTTTTTAAAAACTTGACTCTTCTAGTTTCATAAGCTTTTCCATATAAATGTTGAATCCACTTGTGAATATCTAACAATATGTTGGCCAAGATTTTTCTTGGGATTGTGCTCAATGTGTAGATCAAATTGGGGAGAATTGGCATCGTAACAATATTGAGTTTTCCAATCCATAAACACAGTATATCTCTCCATTTATTCAGATCTTCTTTGCTTTATTTCATCAATGTTTTGTAGTTCTCCGATTATAGATTCTGCACATGTATCGTAGATTATAGGCTTTATTTATTTTAGGAGGTGCTATTTTAAACATCTTTTAAGTTTCAATTTTCAAAAAATATATAATAGAATGGCTAAAAAATTAACAAGTCAGGAAACGACAGATGTTGGCGAGGATGTGGAGAAAAGGGAACCCTCCTGCACTGTTGGTGGGAATGCAAGCTGGTATGGGAAACAGTATGGAGGTTCCTCAAAAAGTTGAAAATAGGACTCCTGGGTGGCTCAGTTGGTTAAGTGACTGCCTTCGGCTCAGGTCATGATCCTGGAGTCCCAGGATCGAGTCCCACATCAGGCTCCCTGCTTAGCAGGGAGTCTGCTTCTCCTTCTGACCCTCCCGCCTCTCATTCTCTCTCTCTCTCTCTCTATCACATTCTCTCTCTCAAATAAATAAATAAAATCTTTAAAAAAAAGTTGAAAATAGAGCTACCCTATGACTCAGCAATTGCACTACTGGGTATTTACCCCAAAGGTACAAATGTAGTGATCCGAAGGGGTACGTGCACCCCAATGTTTATAGCAGCAATGTCCACAATAGCCAAACTATGGAAAGAGCCTAGATGTCCACCAACAGATGAATGGATAAAGAAGATGTGGTGTATACACACACACACACACACACACACACAATGGAATGTTATGCAGCCATCAAAAAAATGAAATCTTGCCATTTGCAATGACGTGGATGGAACTGGAGGGTATTATGCTAAGTGAAATAAGTCAATCAGAGAAAGACAAGTATCATATGGTCTCACTGATATGAGGAATTTGAGAAACAAAACAGAGGATCATAGGGGGAGGGAGGGAAAAATGAAAGAAGATGAAACCAGAGAGGGAGACAAACCATAAGAGACTCTTAATCTCAGGAAACAAACTGAGGGTTGCTGGAGTGGAGGGGGGTGGGAGAGATGGGGTGGCTGGGTGATGGACATTGGGGAGGGTATGTGCTGTGGTGAGCACTGTGAATTGTGTAAGACTGATGAATCACAGACCTGTACCCCTGAAACAAATAATACATTATATGTTAATTAAAAATATACATATATAATAAATAAATAAATAAATAAATAAACAAATTTCAAATTTCAACTTTTCCTAATGGCTATAAACATCTGTGGGCAGATGGAAATAAGTTTTCAATTCATTTGGGTAAACACCAGGGAGTGCAATTGCTAGATCATATGCTAATAATATGTTTAGTTTTGTAAAAAACTGCCAAACTCTGTTCCAAAGTGACTTTACCATTTGTATTCCCACAAGCAATTAATGAGAGTTCCTATTGCTCCACACACTCATTACAATTTGATGTTGTCAGTTTTAGATTTTGACCATTCTAATAGGTATGTAGTGGTATCTCATTATTGTTTTAATATCCATTTCCCTGATGACATATGATGTGAATCATCTTCCCATATGCTTACTTGCCATCTGTCTATTTCTTTGGAGAGATGTCTGTTAAGGTCTTTGGCTCATTTTTAAATCAGGTTGTTTGTTTTCTACTTGTTGAGTTTTAAGTGTTCTCTGTATATTTTAGGGGCACCTGGGTGGCTCAGTTGCTTAAGCGGCTGCTTTCAGCTCAAGTCATGATCTCAGGCTCCAGGGATCGAGCCTGCATTGGGCTCTCTGCTCAGTGGGGAGTCTGCTCCTCCCTCTCCCCCTGTGCTCTCTCTCCCTCTCTCTCTCTTTCAAATAAATAAATAAAATCTTTTTTTAAACAAAGAGTTCTCTGTATAGTTTAGATAGCAGCTCTTTTTTTTTTTAAGTTTATTTACTTAAATAATCACTACACCCAATGTGGGGCTCAAACTCACAACCCCAAGATCAAGAGTCACATGCTCTTCTGACTGAGCCAGCCAGGTGCCCCTAGATAATAGTTCTTTATCAGATGTGTCTTTTGCAAATATTTTCTCCCAGTCTGTGGCTTGTGTTCTCATTCTCTTCACGTTGACTTTCACAGAGGAGAAGTTTTTCATTTTAATGAAGTCCAGCTCATCAATTCATTCTTTCATGCAATGCATCATGATTTTGGTGTTGTATCTAAAAAGTCATCACCATATTCAAGTCATCTAGGTTTTCTCCTATGTTATATTTTTAGGAGTTTTACATTTATGGCTATGATCATTTTGAGTTAATTGTTGTGAAAGGTGTAAGGTCTGTGTCTAGAGATTTTTTTTGCATGTGGATGTCTAGTTGTTCCAGCATCATTTGTTGAAGACATTTATGTTTGCTCCATTATATTGCTTTTACTCCTTTGTCAAAGTTCAGTTGACTATATTTATGAGAGTCTATTCCTGGGGTTTTTATTCTGTTCCATCGATCTATTTGTCTATTCTTTCACCAATCAGTTACTGTCTTTCTCACTGTGCCTTCATAACAAGTCTTGAAGTTGGGTCGTGTCAGTCCTCTGACTTTGTTCTACTTCAGTATTGAGCTGGCTGTTCTGGGTCTTTTTCCTCTCCATCAGTCTGTTGTTATCCATAAGATGACTTGTCTGGGATAAGGGAGTTTTTCTTTCTGAATTCCAGAACTACATTAATTAGGCATCAGAAACCGCTGTTTTCAAATGCAACTGGAATACATTATTTCCTACATTAAAACAAAGTGATGAATAAAATGGAGCAAGATGACTCCATTTTTTTGTTTTTTGGTTTTTTTTCTTCAGGGAGTTTCTCCATTTTCTCTTAATAAGGGATCATTAAAATAACCAGAAGACAAATGACACCAAATTAATAAAAGTGTAGATCAAATGTTCCTCTTAACTATTTTTACTTGATTGTAGATGAGGAATGTGTTGCTTAAACCTCTAGCTAACAAACAACAACAAAAAATTCATATGCCTCTCCTGAAGTCTAAGTGGTCTTAGTTATACCATATATGGTGATCTAGACTATAACTACTCGGTGACACTGACTATATGGCTTAACCAAAGTAATGGTGATCCAAACCAAGTTGAACAACAAATCCAAAAGTGGAGTGACCTGTGCTCTTCAGGTTATATTTTTGGATGTGGGAAAGTGTGGGCTACAGAATAAACCTCTGTTGGAAATGGAGTTACTTTTTGGCCCAACTATTGCACTCTGTAATTATTGGCAATGACACTGTAGATCAGCAGGTCGGTTTAAACTCCCTTGTGTGGATCATAATGGATTATAGCTTTGCCTTGGACCTCATCCTGGCTGTCTGAAATAAGACTTACTGATCCCCTTTGGGACTAACTCATAGCTGGCTGAGTCTGCACGCTTGGCAGAGAGAGGTATGATTGAGGTGAAGACTGCAAGGTGGCCGCATCTTGCTGCTTGGAGTCCTGTTGATAGAAGCTTTGATATGCTGAATGAGACAAATTAAATGAATTGGCTCCCAGCCTCTGTGGTCAGATTAATCAGAGTGGCTGATGGAGTGGCATACTCATGTAAAAACTCAAGTTGACCAAGAATGTGTTAACTGTGGGCTGAGGGGTGGATTGTTGATAGAGGCAAACTGTCATAGGCCCTGAGTGTCCCTGCATGTTCTTCCGGGGTATGCCATGAATGCAAAGCCTTAACCATTCTTTACAGGGTCCATTTCTGCAGGTTGTGTTTATAGCAAGCAACCTTGGGCTGGGGTAATATCTCCCCCCTCAGAAAAAGAGCAGGCTGGCTTTCACTTACTATACAAACAGTGAATCCCCTAAACTCAGTGTTTCCTCTAATGCAACTCACTGCATGCCCAGGCGTCCATCACTTGCTCTTTGTGTCAGTTCTGTGGGACTTTTGGAGCATGAAGAACCAACACAAAGGAACATGAAGCTCTGAATATACTACTTTTGCTGCGAGCAATAAAGTCCTTTGTCTCTGACTCCGGAATTTTGTGTCTTCTGCCAGCATCCACAAAACAGGAACAGGCTAACTTGTTAGCTTGTACGCAGGGTAAAATCCCACGCCTTGCACAGCTCTTGACAATCCTACATTTGGATTTGGCTGACGGTGTTGCAACAGTCATTTAACTTGTCCTCTATGTCCGTATTTCTTATAAACGGGAAGCCAAATCTAGAAGTTTCGTCAGATTCTGCTTCAGCTTTAAAGGCAGAAATACTTTGCATTCATGCTGTGTTCTTCCTATTGTCCCACATGAGGAGACATAATGTCAGGTTTTCCACTTTTAGTGAAACTAAGCTTATTCAGCGGATTTAGGTGGTTTCAGTATGTTCTAAAATTCCCCATCAACATTTCAGCTGATCATTCTAGCATTCATTGATGATCATTGCCTGGATCCCTTATTTCATTAGTGGATTTTAAAGGGTGACATTTAAATGGTATCATTTTCCCTATATTTATCCACTGTAATTCTTTAGTAAAGGAGAACTTTCTATCATCAACTAATTGTTTGCCCTGAAATCAGTTCAGCCCTTTGACCTAGGTAGCAAGGGTCTCTTCCCTGGGGCCCTTGTTTCAGGGGACCCTACCTTTTAAGTACCTTCTTCAAACTGAAACCATGGATAAGGGGGGACTCCTTTACCAGTATCAGCCTACATTTGTGCTCTCACCTTCATGGTAAATATATATATACATTTATATACATATACATGTAGTAAATGTGCACATGTATATATGGTAAATATGTACATATGTACATATATGAAGATTTTTGTTTAGCTCTTATTTCAAAATGTCCAACATAAAAAGGTGGTAATATTCAAGTGGTTTTTTTGAAGTTGTGATTCATAACTTTGCTGACAAATAAAGTACACATTTTGCCAAGTTGCTTTTCTAGTAAAGCAATGAAACCATCAGGTGTACATTTTACAGAGAAATATTGATAAAGTTGGCAAAAAATTGTATTTCTGTTATTTAAGGGAAATGTTAGAAAATCATCATACTATGATTGGAATGTGTTTTTTTTTTTTAATCTTCTGAAGGATAAAAGTTGGTGTTGCCTGGGTGGCTCAGTCGATTGAGATGGGACTCTTGATTTTGGCTCAGGTCATGATCTCAGGGTTGTGAGATCAAGCCCCACATCGGGCTCCACACTCAGCGTAGTACCTGCTTGTCCCTCTCCCTCCCCTTCTGCCCCTCCTTCTGTGTGCTTTCTCTCTCTCTCAAATAAATAGATAAATAAAATCTTTTTTAAAAAAATAAAGGATTCTAATTGAATTTAAATAAAAAAATTTAAAAATTAAGGGATAAAAGTCTATGGGAAATGGATAAATAAACTGATATGTGTAATACCAAAAAGTACACAGCATTAAAAAAAACCCAAGTTCTCATACAGCAATAGGGTGGATAATTCTGACATTGAGTAAAAAGGCCAAACACAAAAGAATACATATGGTATGATTCTGTTTATAAAAAGTCCAACCAAGTGCACCTGGGTGGCTCAGTCGTTAAGCATCTGCCTTCGGCTCAGGTCATGGTCCCAGGATCCTGGGATCGAGTCCCGCATCGGGCTCCCTGCTCGGCGGGAAGCCTGCTTCTCCCCCTCCCACTCCCCCTGCTTGTGTTCCCTCTCTCGCTGTGTCTCTCTCTCTGTCAAATAAATAAATAAATCTTAAAAAAAAATTTTAAAGTCCAACAACACGCAATTAATGGCAAAAAGAAGTCAGAATAGTACATATCTTTGGTGTGTGAGGAGTTGCCTGGGAAGAGGCAAAGGGAAACTGAGATGCTGGAAATGTGCTAGATGTTAACGTGAGGGATAGTTACATGGGTATATGTGTATAAAAACTCATCAAACTATATACTTAGTACCAGTGCACTTTATGTATTTTACTGCATGTATTAGTTTCCTATTGTTGCTATACAAGTAACCACACATTTAGTAGTTGAAAACAACACAAATTTATTATGGTTCAATTCTAAAGATTAGTCTAAAATGGGTCTGCAGGGCTGCATTCCTTCAGTATGTTCTAGGTAGAGTCCATTCCAAGGCTTTTCCACCTTCTAGAGGCCACTTGCGTTCCTTGGCACACATCACCCCAACCTCTGCTTGCATCTCCTTCCCTGTCAGACCCTCCTGCTCCCCTCTTACAAGAAGCCTTGTGACTAGTTGGCCTACCTGGATAATCCAAGATGGTCTCCCCATCTCAAAATCCTTAAATTAATCACATTTGACATATAAAATAACCTATTCACTGGTTCTGAGGATTTAGGACATGAATATCTTTGAGGGGGAGTCCAGTATTCTGCCTAACAGATATGAATAATGGTATTTTTTTTACCTCAATTAAAAAAACACGCAAAAATTAAGTTGATGAATGATATATGATAGATAGTTTTACAAACAGCAATGATAATGAAAAAGAATTTGAAACATGAATGTCTTTTCTAAATAAGAAAGTTTTGCCACAGGAAATTATTTTTAGAAACTTTGTTCACTACTTGATACAACTGTAGAGTTTTTTTTATTTAATGAAAAATTAAACATTAAAGTTAAAATATTTCAAAATTAAATCAAGTATCTTTTCAATGTGTTTGAAAAGCTAAAAGAGCTCTTTTTTAAGCAGAAAGAAAATGAGAACAATTTAATTAACATGAAGGATATTATCATGGAATTTATTAGCAAACTTAAACCATTTACAAATAACCCTTTGTTTAAGATTTTTCAATTTCCATCCTTGCAATTAATGGATAGAAATATGCTTAATGATACTGATTTGGAAACGTATTGCTCTCACTTGGCTATTATTTTAAAAGGCGTTTTTTTCTAATTTAAAGCACTGAATTGGATCATTTATACATTTGAAATGAATGTAGACCTTGTTAGCCAACTTAGCAGAAATTAATAAAGCATAATAAAAAACTAACAAAAGAAAACATAAAGATTTTGAGGCCAAAGAGCAATTTAATCAGTTTAACTACAAAAGCTTCTAGATCTAACTAAAATGCTCAAAGCTACTTTCTTGGAAAGTATTACTAACTATATAGTTAGTTGAAAAGGGGTCAGTTGCTGCGAAAGCAAGAAAACCAACTGCAAACACATAACACAGAAGATCACAGAATCATATCATTAGCCTCAAAGCCAATATTATGCAATTAGCTGAGATACTAAGTGCAAGGATTTTATTAAATTTCATTTTATACTACTGCCATTATATATATATATAATATATATTTAATTTAATATATATTTAATAAGAACACTATTCATTGAAATTATTTATTTGGAGGTTATTATTGGACTTGTTTTTCACTCTTAATCTAACACTGTCCTGAGATGATTTATAAAAAGTCTTATGTAATTTTCAATAAGGATGCCAAGACAATTCCATGGGGAAATTGTACCATGCAACTTCTTTTTAGTCTTTTGTATTAGTTCCTGTTCTCAATCCAGACACCATTCTCTGAGAGTATCAAAGCATATGATCTCCAAGATATTTTTAAGCACAAACAACTGAATGCATGCCTCTGTATTTAATAGTAAGGGCATTATTTGACTTTCTGAAATTATCTATGTAGATCCATTATAATATCTAAGAGTTACATTTCAGGAGAGTAAAGTGGACAAAGTATTAGTTATGTAAAAAGGAAGCATGAGGTCTGATGAGGATGAGGACCAATGGTGAAAGGAAGAGTTCCTAGTACAGACCCAAACCAGGATGTTGCATCCAGGGAACTGATGAGGAGAGATGGGGCGGGGAAAATAAAGACTGACAAACTGGAGGTATGCCTGAGGATCTATGAGGGAATGTTGTTTTGCTACTCACTTTTACAAAAGTAACTATAAAATGAATAGTTGATACAAAAACTCCTGGTAATCTTTACAACCATGTTTAAAACAGGTATAGAGGGGGGCACCTGGGTGGCTCAGTCATTAAGTCTCTCTCTGTCAAATAAATAAAATAAAATAAAATAAAATAAAATAAAATAAACATGTACACAAGTATTTAAAAGATCTTGGTACCTGCTTTCTGACTACCCATATTAATTAAGATTAAACCAACCATGAATATTCTTTGTAGTCAGATAAAGTCTTTGTTATCTGATTTATAAAAAGTCCTATGTAATTTTCAATAAAGATGCCAAGACAATTCCATGGGGAAAGAAGAACCCTTTTAACAAGTGGTGCAGGGACATCTGGATGTCTGTGCCAAAAAATGAGTTGAACGCCTACTTCACATCATACAGGAAAATTAACTTAGAATGTAAAGAACATCTAAATATAGGAGCTGAAAGTATACAACTCTAGAAAAAACATAGGAGTAAATCTCTCTGACCTTGTATTAGATAGTGGTTTCTTAGATATAATACCAAAAGCGTGGTGACAAAAGAAAGAAATGGATAAATTGGGCTTTGTCAAAATTAATCTTTGTGCTTCAAAGGACACCATCAGAAATGTGAAAAGACTGGTTGGCTCAGTCTGTGGAATGTGTGACTCTTGATCTCAGGGTTGTGAGTTCGAATCCCACACTGGGTGTAGAGATTACTTAAAAAAAAAAAAAAAGAATGTGAAAAGACAACCTACAGAATGGGAGAAATTATTTGCAAATTATATAATCTGGCAAGGGACTTGTACCCAGAATACACAAGAACTTTTATAACTCAAGAACAAAAAGATAAATAACCCAATTTAAAAATGGGCAAAGGATCTGAATAGAATTACTCCAAAGAAGATACACAAATTGCCAAAAAACACATGAAAAGAAGCTCAGCATCCTGGGTCATTAAAGAAATGCAAATCAAACCTATAGTGAGATACGATTTCATACCTCACAGGATAGCTAAAATAAAAAGGACAGACGATAATTTGGTGAGGATGTGGAAAAATTGTACATTGCTGGGTTTGTAATTTGATGCGGCCACTTTGCAAAAACAGTTTGGCAGGGCGCCTGGGTGGCTCAGTCGGTTAAGCGACTGCCTTCGGCTCAGGTCATGATCCTGGAGTCCCGGGATCAAGTCCCGCATCGGGCTCCTTGCTCAGCGGGGAGTCTGCTTCTCCCTCTGGCCCTCCCCTCTCTCATGTGCTCTCTCTCATTCTCTCTCTCTCAAACAAATAAATAAAATCTTAAAAAAAAAAGAAAAAAGAAAAAAGAAACAGTTTCATGGGGCGCCTGGGTGGCTCAGTCGGTTAAGCGACTGCCTTCGGCTCAGGTCATGATCCCGGAGTCCTGGGATCGAGTCCCGCATCAGGCTCCCTGCTCAGCGAGGAGCCTGCTTCTCCCTCTGACCCTCCCCCCTCTCATGTGCTCTCTGTCTCTCTCATTCTCTCTGTCTCAAATAAATAAATAAAATCTTAAAAAAAAAAAGTTTGGCAGTTACTCAAACTTTTAAACATAGAGTTACCAGATGATCCAGTAATTCCATTCCTAGGTATATAACCAAGAGAATTTAAACACGTGTTCACTAAAAAGCCTGTACACAAATGTTCATAGCAATATTATTAATAATAGTTGAAAAATGGAAATAACCCATATGTCCATTGACTGATGCATGGATAAACAAAATACAGTATATTTATTACAGTGGAATAGTATTTGACCACAAAAAGGAATGAAGTACTGATACATGCTACAACATGGATGAACTTGGAAAACATCATGCTAAGTAAAAGAAGCCAGACAGAAAGACCACATATTCTATGATTCCATTTATATGAAATGTCCAGAATAGGCAAACTCCTAGAGTCAGAAAGTAAATTAATGATTGCCAGGGGTCAGGGGGCAGCAGAATGGGGAGTGACTAAGGGGTACATGGGTTTTTTTTGAGGTGATGGCAATGGTTGCACAACTCTGTGGATATACTAAAAACCATTGAATTACGCACTTTAAAAGGTTGGACTTTGTCATATGTGAATTATAGCTCAATAAAGCTATTATTACTTTTAAAATTCTGTATATAGATTTCCTTTATAAAACAACATGCCTTAGTGCAGTTAATATAGAAATTTGTTTCTAAGAATTCAGTTTACATACTACTTTCTGGGTTCTAGATGAAGTGTAATTATAATACATGTATTTATTTTAGGAGCTTTATTCATTTGCTGTTCTTACAAACATTTACAGAGTGCTGATGAATTAAGAACATATAAAATGGGATTTTACTATTTCTGAAATTTGGGGAAAATTCAAGTATCTTCCTTTTTTATTTCCTTCCTTTCCAAAGCTTTACATCTCTTTTTACAGAATATTTTAAGTATTTGGCATGAACTGAGATCTGCATTAGATATTAGACATGATACATACAAATAGGAAGTTTAAAAGAAGAGATATACAATAATTTTTAAAGCATTTGGTTAAAGGTTTGGAATAGCAGGGCATCTGGATGGCTCAGTTGGTTGAGCATCCAACTCTTGATCTCTGCTCAGGTCTTGACCTTGGGGCGTGAGTTCGGGCCCTGCATTGGGCTCTGCACTGGGTGTGGAGCCTACTTAAAAACAAAAACAAATAAAAGTTAGGAACAGCCAAAATAAGAGAGAAAAATGGTATTTTAATTATGCTCAATTCTTAGCAGTTCCATTTTCCTGCACTGAAGTTCTCTTGGCCATAACATAACCTTGGAGCTAACTCTCATGGTTAGTATTTCAAAATCATTTATTTCACAGTGAGTTTTTTTAAGCAGTTTTCAAATATTCCAGAGCTTTGTAAACTTTTACTAGCAATTTTAAGTAGTCTCACGTTCCCTGTGACTCAGCTTCCAGGATCTGCAAAGTTTAGTGGCTTAGCAGTTATGCCCCAAACTGAAATTAGGCCTACCCAGAACCACATCTACATTCATAAACACACATGTTTTAATGGAAGGAAGGAAAACAGTTCCTTCTCAACACAAAAATCAGAGTTCTGACAACCCCTGCATTTGGAATTTTCATGTGTAGGACCACTACTGAGAAAATAGGTTTGAAGAGATCGTAACTAGAGGTAAAACCTTATGAAAAGCTTTATAAATATTCCTACACTTGCAAAAATAAAACCATAGACACTATGTGAAGTTGTATGTATCTTAAATTAGTAATGTTAGGTACATCTTAACTAATTCATTTACCTTTCTTGTTCCTAGAAACATTTTCGAATCTTTCTCACAATTTCAGTGAGATAATTTGGGGTTTTTTTGCAGCTATTACATATAACAAGAAGTATTTTTTCTCTCTGTCTGATCCTCCTGCAAATGTCCAGTGCCTTTTAGTTTCATAATTTGGAGATGGTGACTTCTTGTTCCCAAGCCTTACTGTAGTCCCAAGACACAGAATCACTTGAATGTTTGAAATGCTTTGAGAAACGTTTATTGAAGTATTTGACCCAGCCAACTAAGTGTTTTTGCAACCTCCTTTCCATAACATCAGGTTCTGTATGTAGCTTTATCTTTAACCATAGAAACTTCACACAAAACACTATCATCAGCTCCTTGAAGACAAGTGACTGGTTTAAGTACCCTCTGTACTACTAGACAAGGAGTGTAGATCCCAGGACTAACTTTACTTATCCTCATCTTTCTTAACTTCTTCTGGGAATGCAAAACCTACCTCAGTAGTGCCCTTTGCCTTCCTTCTTTTTTTTTTTCTTTATCCTCAATATCTCTTTCTTCTAATTATTGCAGCAATTGTACCTAGAATCCAAATTGGTAAGGAAAGGTATGTATAAGTACATTAGAATACCTGCATTTTGAGTGAGAGAAGCTGAGGTTGGGGAGAAATCACAGACCTTCCCTCAGTTTATGACAGTCTGCTTTACCTTCTCCAGAACGGAAACAGATGAAGGTACTGTCCTTCCAGGTTGAAAGTTCTTGGCAAATCACATTTTTTATTCCCTGAGTTCTTATTTATAGAGCACTTGCTATTGGCTTCTTTTCCTTCCTCTTCAATACTAAAAATTGTTCTGCTTTATCCTCTATTATTCTTATTTTTCTGTACGTCTATCAAATTCCTTTATTTTACCCCATCTTCTCTTTCTTTCCTACTACAGATCTCTGTATTTTCCCAGTATCCAACCTGGCTTAACTGTTTTAGCAACTGAAAGTACTAACTATCCTTTTCTTTGGGTCATTTAGAGACACCCTATCTATGAAGGACACACTTACAAAACGTTCAAATGTGTTGCTAACAAAGGGGAGCTGTTGCAGGAGAAAGTTCTCAATGTTATCTTTTGGTTGTTGGATATAGGTAAGATACTTTAGAATTCAGTAAATCCAGACTAAAGAAGTGCAATTTTTAAAATATTTTATTTTATTTTATTATGTTATGTTAGTCACTATACATCATTAGTTTTTGATGTGGTGATCCACGATTCATTGTTTTCTTATAACACCCAGGGCTCCATGCAGTACATGCCCTCCTTAATACCATCACGGGGCTAACCCATCCCCCCATCCCCCTCCCCCTCTAAAACCCTCAGTTTGTTTCTCAGGGTCCATAGTCTTTCATGGTTCATCTCTCCCTCCGATTCCCCCCACCTTCATTTTTCCCTTCCTTCTCCTAATGTCCTCCATGCTATTCCTTATGTCCCACAAATAAGTGAAACCATATGATAATTGACTTTCTCTGCTTGACTTATTTCACTTAGCATAATCTCCTCCAGTCCCATCCATGTTGATGTAAAAGTTGGGTATTCATCCTTTCTGATGGCTGAGTAATATTCCACTGTATATATGGACCACATCTTCTTTATCCATTCATCTGTTGAAGGGCATCTCGGCTCTTTCCACAGTTTGGCTATCGTGGACATTGCTGCTATGAACTTTGGGGTGCATATGGCCCTTCTTTTCACTACATCTGCGTCTTTGGGGTAAATACCCAGGAGTGCAATTGCTGGGTTATAGGGTAGCTCTATTTTTAATGTTTTGAGGCACCTCCACACTGTTTTCCAAAGTGACTGTACCAACTTGCATTCCCACCAACAGTGTAAGAGGGTTCCCCTTTCTCCACAACCTCTCCAACATTTGTTGTTTCTTGCCTTGTCAATTTTTGCCATTCTAACTGGTGTAAGGTGGTATCTCAATGTGGTTTTGATTTGAATTTCCCTGATGGCTAATGATGATGAACATTTTTTCGTGTATCTGTTAGCCATTTTATGTCTTCTTCAGAGAAGTGTCTGTTCATGTCTTCTGCCCACTTTTTGACTTGATTATTTGTTTTTTGGGTGTTGAGTTTGAGAAGTTTTTTATAGATCTTGGATACCAGCCCTTTATCTGTAGTGTTATTTGCAAATATCTTCTCCCATTCTGTGGGTTGCCCCTTTGTTTTGTTGACTGTTTCCTTTGCTATGCTGAAGCTTTTTATCTTGATGAAGTCCCAAAAGTTCATTTTTGCTTTTGTTTCACTAGCTTTTGGAGAATCTTGAAAGAAGTTGCTGTGGCCAATGTCAAAGAGGTTATTGCCTATGTTCTCCTCTAAGATTTTGATGGATTCCTGTCTCACATTGAGGTCTTTCATCCATTTTGAGTTTATCTTTGTGTATGGTGTTAAAGAATGGTCGAGTTTCATTCTTCTGCATGTGGCTGTCCAATTTTCCCAGCACCATTTATTGAAGAGACTGTCTTTTTTCCATTGCATATTTTTTAAAGGAGTGCAATTAATGCCAACCAAATTTAAATGTCAGCTTTTGAGATGAGGGAAGAGATTGTAAACAAAAATTAGGAATTTATTCTTAAATGTAGCACCCTAGGGAGGCAGTTTGTATAGGGGTTAAGAACAAAGACCCTAGAGGGGCACCTACATGATGGAGTCAGTTAAGCATCCAACTCTTCCTTTCAGCTCAGGTAGGGATCTCAGGGTCCTGGGATCAAGCCCTGCATTGGGGCTTCACGCTCAGTGTGGAATTTGTTGGGATTCTCTCCCCTCTCCTTCTGCCCTTCACCCCCAAGTGTTCACCTTCTCTCTCTCTCTCTCTCCCTAAAATAAATAAATAAATCTTTAAAACAAAGACCCTAGAGCCAGACTGCCTGGGTTTGAATGCAGCTTCATCACTTGACTGTGTGAATATTGGCACCTTTCTTGCTTGCTTGCTTGCTTTTTAATTTTTTTTTAATTTAAGAAGAGAAAATATGCAGAAGAAAGCACGAGCAGGGGAAGGAGCAGAGGGAGGGGGAGAGAGAGATTCTCAAGCTGACTCCATGCTGAGCATGGAACTCAATGGGGGGCTTGACCCCAAGACCCTGAGATCATGACTTGAGTGGAAATCAAGAGTCAGCTGCTTAACCAACTGAGCCACCAAGGCGCCCCGTAGGCACCTTTCTTTTCTTTGCCTCAGCTTCCTCCATTGTACAGTGGAGGATACTTTTACCTCATGGGGTTGTTACAAGGATTAAATTAGTTTATAAAAAGCACTTATTGCCTGGCAATAGTAAGTACCACATAACTGTCAGTTACTATTACTCAAAATTATAATAATGAATAGATCAAGGTCCCAGGAATATTTTTAGTTTTCAGAAGAATGAGTTTTTTTAATGTATCTGATTTTTGAAAGATCACAAATGGGGTCTGGATTACCCCAAGAAAAAAGTTTGGCTTAATAACTGATTAATGAATTTTTAAAAAAGAAACCATTTTGTGTGAACCAGAGAGAAGTGGGTCTCAGAGTCCATAGTCTCTCATGGTTCATCTCGCAGTCGTGGGTGGCTCAGTCATTAAGCGTCTGCCTTCTGCTCAGGTCATGATCCCAGGGTCCTGGGATCGAGCCCCGCATCGGGCTCCCTGCTCCGCAGGAAGCCTGCTTCTCCCTCTCCCACTCCCCCTGCCTGTGTTTCTCTCCCGCTGTCTCTCCCTCTGTCAAAAAAAAAAAAAAAAAAACCTTAAAAAAATAAATAAATAAATAAAAAGAAACCATTTTGTGTGACCCAGTACAGAGTGTAAAGTTCACTAACAGGAGATGTCTGGTTGGCATAAAAGCCATTAAAGAAAATCTTGAGCATGATGTTAAACTCAACTTGGAAACACATGCTTTACATTATTGTCCTATCAGTTCTCAAGTTCCTGGCATATGTCGCTGGAGCCGACTTTTTTTTTTCAAGTAGTCATTCTCTCTTACTGCTTTTGACTTAGATAAATGACCTTCTAACTAACTATTGGGAAACTTTTTGTAGGCTTTATTTGTGATTGTTATTTAAAGTGATAGCTGTGAAAGACTGTCAAAATATCTTTAGCACTGTGCTTTTCAAAAAGGAAGGATAATTCCTTTGAAAATAATAATGAAAGGATTAGAATCCCAGATATAAGAAGAATAAGGTCTGTGAGCTCATGGATGGCATTCATCTGCCAAGACAGGGAAGTATGTTTTAGGAGCTAACCGGTTTTGCTTGCTTCATAGTGCTGAGTACACTGGAGTTGCTACATTGAGGGCAAAGTGCACTGGGCAGTGGCCCAACAGATTACTCTTCTAGTCACCAAAGAGTATGGCAGTTCTGCTTCTACAGTAATGGAGAATTCACGCCATCTCATAGTCCAGCTTTTCACTGAAGATGTGAGTGCCTTGAATGGCCTAAGTGTTTGTTATATATTAAATACAGGTACTGCTTTTAATAATATTTCTGAGTAAATATTTTACCTTTTAACAACTGCTATTTTATGTTATTGTCTGTACATGAGTTATGGCAGCTGATAGCCAATACGGAGATTAATGAAACATACAAAAATAAAGTGCAAATCTGCATTTTGAATTGAGGGCACTTTTAAAAGAATTTCAGCATTTATTACAAGAGTTAAATCTTTAGAATTTGAGCTGCAGCATGATCTGGTGGAGCTAATATAGGCTTAGGTGTCCTACCTTGTTTATTTCCTAGTCATTTGAGGCTACACCAAGTTATGTAATCCCTCTAACTCTATTTCTTCATCTATAAAATGGGGACAATATCCACCCTAAAACTTTGAAGGATTCAATTAGATACATGTCAAAGAGTGCCCACCTCATGGAATGACAGGAAATTTTGTCTCTCCAACATTCTATTCAATTTCCCCTTCCCTCCCAGTGGAAAGAGAACTGAACACTAAACTCTCCGAATAAAGGTCGAGGTTTTCAGTAAAAGGAAAATGTCTTGTGTAAAATGATTACCAAGAAAGTACTTTATAGGCAATGAGAGTCCACCCTCAGTCACTTCAATAATCATCTTAGTTATCAATTCTATGGTAACTAAATAAAGTACAGAATTTGGAGGTTTTCCCTATTGTAATGAAAACACCATTTGTATAGACAGCAAAGAGACCCAGGACCCTGAAAGAATTCTCTTATTCTGTAGGGGGAAAAATCCTCCATTAAGGATATTTGCACTCAGGTCACTAAATAGTTATGGAACCCATTACATATTAAGTGGGCATCTTGCATCCCTTTCCCAGGACCTGAACCCCGGGCAAAGCCTTATTTGGGAATAAAGGTTTGAACCAGGCTAATTCTAGAGGTCATTGAAGACCATCTCGGGGCCCCAAGCTGTATTTAAATAAAATCGACCAGGGACAGAGGATCTAAGTAGGCAAGGAAATGACAGGTGACCACCCCGTGGGCCTCCTACTTGGAAGCAGAAAGGAGCAGGCGGTAGGAACCTAGGGCTTCCCTTGGGGGGCCAGACATCCTCCTCGCTGCCTCCGGAGTTCCCTTCACTCTCCTCGAAACCCCCAGTCCACCGGGAGGGTGAGCTTGGCAGAGGCCGGTCAAGCATTGCCCTCCCGCCCCGGCCCAGTGGTATCCTCCTGAAACAGCCTCCTGCGCGCCCCTAACCGCGCGGCCCCGAGGGCCACGGAATGCTCATCCCTACACCTAAAATGCACCAGGGCCGACTGAGAACCCCGGGTGCACATTCACGGTGAAATCAGTAACAGCCATTACTCCTGGCGCCCGTGCGTCTATTTAGAATTTGAGGAAATTCTTCAGAAGCCAGCCACGGTAGGGGGCGGAGGCCCTCGGCGGAGGCAAAGTTCTCCCAGCCCTGGGCACGCGGTGTGGGGGACATGTGGAAAACCTTGGGGTCCTTTATCAGCTCCCACTCCCCCAGCCTGACTTGCTTCTGTCAATTCATCCCTAAAGGTAAGGTCAAAGCTGGGGGGGACGGTTTTTAAAACTCAGCATTCAACGACTACTGAGTGCCCGGAGAGCTCGGACTCCTTGCGTGCTGCTCAACGTAAGGACTCAAACGTGACTCCCCCCGCCGCCAAGGCAAAAAGGACCCCGCGCGCTGGGGCATGAGGTCCTCCGCCCGCCCGCCCGTCACGCCCTCTGCCCCCGCTCCGCCTCTAGCCCCGCCCCCTCCTGGGCCCCGCCCCTCCCCGCGCGCGCAGCCTCCGCATCATCCGTCCGGGGCCGGCTACGCCTCTGCCTGCGCTGCGCCCTCCCGGCGTGGGGCGTCGCTGTATCGGTCTGCGCGCTCCACACAGACTCTGGCGCTCGGGCAGGGGCGGGAGGCGGAGCGGAGGCGTGGGGGCGGTGCCGTCGCGGTCTAGAGGCTGCGGGCGAGCGGCGGGCGAGCGGCGGCGGCGGCGGCGACGGTGGAGTCTGTGGTCCTGGCGCGATGGCCGCGTCGGTGTTCTGCTGCCTGCGGTGCTGCAGGGACGGCGGGACGGGACACATCCCTCTGAAAGAGATGCCGGCCGTGCAGCTGGACACGCAGCACATGGGTAAGGCCCTCCCTTCCCCAGACCCAACGGCCGACGCCGGGTTTGGCGCGGCGGGTCGGGGGCATTGCGGGGTCGGGAGGACCACACGCGGCCCTGGCCCTCCGGGCGCCGCCCCCCGCTCCTCGCTCTGAGCTGCTGCCCTCGACCCGGTTTTGGCTCGCGGATCTCTTCCAGACGCCGGCCGACTCCACCTCGGCCCTGCTCTGTGTTCAGGGCTACGCAGCCCTGTCTGCTCCTGTCATCGGGAGCTGGTGGTGTGGACCTACCTACCCATTTTCCCCGGAATCTCGGCGCAGCCGCCGCCCGAGGCTCGTCAGCTGTCCCCAGGCGAGGGGAGCGCCTCTGGTGCTCCTCCTACAGAGTTACTACTTACTGCGTTTCTAAACAAGATTTCTAGCCACAAATGAATATTAGACATAAACTTTCTCAGGGAAGAAAATAGTGAACTAAAAATTGTTTTTAATGTAGCAGCGTTTCTGTATTTCAGAGTAAATATGGCATCGCTATTTTTTTTGACAGCGTTAGAAGTGAAACAAATTAACCTTGATTGTTGGATAAGAAAATAAACTTTACACGGTCTCTGCATTTTTTATTTAGGAACAGATGTTGTCATTGTAAAAAATGGAAGAAGAATATGTGGAACAGGAGGTTGTTTAGCCAGTGCCCCTTTACATCAAAACAAAAGCTACTTTGAATTCAAAATCCAGTCCACAGGTTGGTATAATGGTCCTTTACTATTGAAAGTACTAACTGTAAATATTAAGAGCAATTTTCAGTATATGAAAAAGAGTAAGGAGGCAATAAAAAAAGCACCAAACTTATTTGGAAGGACTTTTTTTCCCCTCCTCTTGTGTGATCCTGGTTAAAGTAGTTTAGTTATTGAGTTGTTTTAGGTTCAGTTTTGTTATCTATAAAATGGGATTACAGGGACTGTCTTTCCTGCTTCACACTGGTTATAATTAGGAGTGTGTATTACACTGGATCCGTCAGTGTAAGGCACTAGCATTATGAATGGGTGCTAGATGCTCCATTTCATTTGGCCAAGCATTAAAGGTGTAGATTCTTCCTGTTTTATTTTAGGATAAAATCCATCTTATGATCCTGAATTTTTTTCTCATAAATCTTGTTAAAATACCCAGATTCATTGTCTTCTGAAGCAATTAGCAGATTTAGAATTCTAATGTCTATATTTCTCATTTAAAAAAATTTTTATTTTTCAAATATTTTATTTATTTATTTGACAGAGAGAGACACAGCAAGAGAGGGAACACGAGCAAGGGGAGTGGGAGAGGGAGAAGCAGGCTTCCCGCTGAGCACGGAGCCCAGTGCGGGGCTTGATCCCAGGACCCTGGGGTCATGACCTGAGCAGAAGGCAGACCCTTAACGACTGAGCCAGCCAGGCGCCCTCTCATTAAAAAATTTACAGAGTTTTTTGAATCATACAGCAATTCTGTTTGAGTATTAGAATAGCAATTAGTTAACTTGTAGCCATATTGAGTGTGGGGAAATATATTTTTTAAAGCTTTGTTATAAAAAAAGCTTCTAGTGAAATACAGCATGAATAATATAAGTATAGATATAGAGTAGGAAAACTAAAGGGTAGTAAATTAATCATACTCGACAAGCTTGAATGATATAAAACATCCTTCTGGGGCTTGTTTTCTAAATTAATTTAAAATACTGATTTTATTAAGTATGTGAAATAAATATGAAACTGTCCTGCATTTCATTCTTTTACAAGTTAGCTGCAAAATGTCTCTGGTTACTAAAATCTTTTCAAGTACAACCTACCTTTTCTCAAGAGAAGCAAATATTTTCTTGAGCCTTAAATCCAGTACAAATTTTTATGTGGATTTTTGTAAAGGATGGCATCCTCAGTGACATCTCTAGAATAAATACATTGTTGGAGTTTGTAAATTGATCTCTCAGTGAAAACCTGAGGCAGTTATGCCCAAGTGTATCACAGCAGGCACAGTTCTTTAGGAGTAAAGAGACTCTATAACCCTGTCTAGAACTGTTGTCCCATGAAATTAGTATTATCACCTTCTGTCACTCTTAAATTATCCCACTCTGGAGGATAAATTATATAGTAAGATTATTTAGGAAGCCCAGACATGCAACTTTTTGATAGTTTTGCTCAATTCAGAAAAATTGATTGGCAACATGATCTTCAAACCTTCTTCCATTTATAGATTTTCTCCTAACTGATTTTGATAAAAACTGGGAAGGAAACAGTTTGAAACAAAATCCAGAGCTCTACTAGGTATTCTGTTTGGCTGGTTAAGAGGAGAGCTGCTTGCTTAAAATCAGCTTAGACCAAAGGTTTTAAACTCACTGATTTAAGGTACGGGTAAGAAAATCATTTTATAGTTCATCATTAATTTTCTCCTCTTCATGGTATTGACCAAGTCTGTGTCATTTGTCACGCATTAGAGATGCAAAAACTAGAGACTAATTTCCCACTTCTCTGAGGTAGTGCTTGACTAGAACCCTAGGCCATTTAAATTAATTGTGTAGCTTTTTCAAAATGTCTTTTAGAGAATAGTGATGATAATAGCTAACATCTTTTAAAAAATACTCCGCTTTACTTAACCAGTTTTGGGGGGAATACTTACACTGTTCCAAGTATTTACTTGGTTACCTTGCTATATCTTTTAATAACCCTTTGAAGTAAGTACTGTTAGAATCCCAAGTTCACAGGTGAGAAAGCAGAGACAGATTAAATACCTTGCCCCAGATGACCTAGTTAAGCCAAAGGTTTAACCTAGACGGTACAGCTTCAGGACCCACTCTTATCTCCTACGTTGTACTCCATCTGTAGAGAACATAGGGTAGTTTGCAAACTACTTTTAAAAGATTTGTTTTTTAAAAAAATTAATAAAAAAATAGTTTAGTGATAGTACACTACTTCTTTTAAAAACAACACTCTTAAAAACAATCCCTTCTTTCATATTTGTATTCTTCAGATTTTGGGGGCATTTAAACTATTATTTTTTAGGAATATGGGGTATTGGCGTTGCAACTCAGAAAGTTAACTTGAATCAGATTCCTCTTGGACGAGATGTGCACAGCCTGGTGATGAGGAATGATGGAGCCCTCTACCACAACAACGAGGAGAAAAATAGGCTGCCAGCAAACAGTCTTCCGCAGGAGGGAGATGTGGTGGTAAGTTTTCTTGTGGAATTGTTTTCCACTGTAAATTATTAAAGTTGAACTGCTTTTAGCGTATACAGTTTTGCCTGGGAGTTTGTGGTTTGAATTCGGAAGCACTGGGATTGGATCTAATGAGATGGTACATATTCCAGAGAGAGCACTTGGGTAGCTACTGCTGCCTTACCAAACTGCTCTCCTTTCTAGAGCTGTCTGTCCCCGGCCAGGAAAATCCGCATGAGCCCTTATGTCCATTCAGGAGAATTAATGACAGGTTGGCTGCTTATCAACATCTCCTGCTTCTCTCACATCAGAGAAATCTTGGCCCACAATTTTAAAAGTTTGCTGACATTCATATTAGAAAATATTAGGTATTGGGCGCCTGGGTGGCTCAGTCGGTTAAGCGGCTGCCTTCGGCTCAGGTCATGATCCTGGAGTCCCGGGATCGAGTCCCGCATCGGGCTCCCTGCTTGGCAGGGAGTCTGCTTCTCCCTCGGACCCTCCCCCCTCTCATGTGCTCTCTCTCTCTCATTCTCTCTGTCTCAAATAAATAAATAAAATCTTTAAAAAGAAAAAAGAAAATATTAGGTATTTTTGCAACTAGTGATCTCTTAGAGAAAATTTTGACATTTATTGCAGGCATACCTCGGACATGCTGTGGGTTTGGTTCCAGACCACTGCAATAAAGCAAATATTGCAGGAAAGCAAGTCAAATGATGTTTTTGGTTTCCCAGTGAATATATATGTTTACACTACACTGTAGTCTTTTAAGTGTATAATAGCATTATGTTTAAAAAAATGGATGTACCTTAATTTAAAAATACTTTATTGCTAAAAAATGCTGACCATCATCTGAACTTCTAGTGAGTCAGAATCTTTTTGCTGGTGGAGGGTCTTGCCTCAATGTTGATGGCTCCTGACTTGATCAGGGTGGTGGTTGCTGAAGGTTAGGGTGGCCATCACAATTTCTTAAAAGAAGACAACAGTGCATTTTGCTGCAAAGATTGACCCTTCTTTTCATTAACAATTTCTCTATGGCATGTGATGCTGTTTGACAGCATTTTGCCCAAAGTAGAACTTCTTTCAAAGTTAGTTTCAATTCTGTCAAACCCTGCTGCTGCCTCATCAACTAAGTTTATATAATATTTTAAATTCTTTGTTGTCATTTCAACAATCTTCACCAGGAGTAGATTCCATCTCAAGAAATCACTTTCTTTGCTCATCCACAAGAAGCAACTCTTCATCCGCTTAAGTTTTATCAGGAGATCGCAGCAATTTAGTCACATCTTCAGGCTCCACTTCTAATTCTAGTTCTCTTGCTGTTTCTACCATCTCCACAGTTCATTCCTCTGCTGAAGTCTTGAAACCCTCAAAGTCATTCTTGAGGATTGGAATCAACTTCTTCCAAACTCCTGTTAATGTGGATATTTTGACGAATTCTCATGAATCATGAATGTTCTTTTTTTTTCTTAAGTAGGCTCCATGCCCAACGTGGAGCCCAACATGGGGCTTGAACTCACGACCCTGAGATCAAGACCTGAGCTGAGACCAAGAGTCGGCTGCTTAACCGACCGAGCCACCCAGGCACCCTAAATCATGAATGTTCTTAAGGGCACCTAGAATGGTGAATCCTCTTCAGAAGGTTTTCAGTTTACTTTGCTGAGATCCTTCAGAAGAATCACTATCTATGGCAGCTATAGCCTTACGAAATGTATTTCTTAAGCAATAAGACTTGAAAGTTGAAATTATTCCTTGATCCCGGGGCTACAGAATGGATGCTATGTTAGAAGGCATGAAAACAGCATTAATCTCGTTGTATATCTCCATCAGAGCTTTTGGGTGAACAGATAGATGCATTGTCGGAGAGCAGTGATGTTTTGAAAGGAGTCCTTTTTTCTGGAGCAGTAGGTCTCAACTGTGGGCTTAAAATATTCAGTAAACCGTGTTATAAACAGATGTGCTGTTATCCAGGCTTTATTGTTCCATTTATAGAGCACACAGAGTAGATTTAACATCATTCTTAAGGGCCCTAGGATTTTTGGAATGGTCACTGAGCATTGGCTTCAACTTAAAGTCACCAGCTGCATAGCCCCTAATAAGAGAATCAGCCTGTCCTTTGACGCCAGGCATTGACTTCTCCTGTGTAGCTCTGAAAATCCTAGATGGCATCTTCTTCCAGTATAAGGCTGTTTCATCTACACTGAAAATCTGTTGTTCAGTGTAGCCACCTTCACTTGGCTAGATCTCCTGGATAACTTGCTGCTTCACCTTGCACTTTTGTTACAGAAATGGCCTCTTTCCTTAAACGTCATGAACCAACTCTGCTAGCTTCCAGCTTTTCTTCTGCAGCTTCCTCACCTCTCTCAGCCGTCATAGAATTGAAAAGAGTTAGGGCCTTGTTCTGGATTAGGCTTTGGGTTAAGAGAATATTATGGCTGATTTGATCTAAGCAGACCACCAAAATTTCTCCGTATCAGCAATAAGTCTGTTTTGCTTTCTTATTATTTGTGTGTTCACTGGAGTAACACTTTTAATTTTCTTCAAGAAGTTTTCCTTTGTATTCACAACACAGCTAATTGGTGCAAGAGGCCTAGCTTTTGGCCTGTCGTGGCTTTCTACATGCCTTCCTCACTGAGCTTAATCATTTCTGACTTTTTATTTAAAGTGAGAGACATGTGACTTCCTTTCACTTGAACACTTAGAGGCCATTGTAGGGTTATTAATTGGCCCAATTTCAGTATTCAGTAAGGGAATAAGGAGGCCAGAGGAGAGGGGGGGAGACAGGAACACCTAGTCAGTGGAGCAGTTAAAACCCACACATTTATTGATCAAGTTAATGGTCTTATATGGGCATGGTTTGGCACCCCAAAGTAATCGCAATAGTAACATCAACACAGATCACCTTAACAAATAAAATAATGAAAAAGTTTGAAACATTGCAAGAACTACCAAAATGTGACCCAGAGACTTTTAGTGAGCAAACACTGTTGGAAAAATGGCACCAATAGACTTGCTCAACACATGGTTGCCACAGACCTTCAATTTGTAAAAAATGCAGTATCTGCGAAGTGCAATAAAACAAGGTATGCCTGTATTTAATTTGTTATGAATATCTCTAAAAGAACTACAGCATTTTATTAGGAGTGTTGGTCCTCATTAAACTTAATCTTATTAAACTTCTTCACTTTGAGAACTCTTCAAAGAACTGGACTCAAAATCCTAAGGTTTGATTGGAGAGAAGTTTTTTTGGAAAGCAGGGGATAAAAAGAGTTACATATATTATTAAGACTTCTCTATTTTTATTCTCAACTAATATATTTAAGTCTTTACCAAAGCCACCGTGTTGAAAATATAATCCAAAGATACCTTTCTGCTTTCCCAGTTACTTCTTAAATGGCACTATCCAAGAAACTTATACCCTGGGTTCAGGCTATTAGCTATTGATTGAGAACAGAGTCCTAGGATCTGCTTCAGCAAAGATGCCCTTATACATAGAACCTTGTGTTCCTGGCTCTGGTACTAAGTTGAAAGGAATCTACATAATGAGGGAAAGTTTCTAATAATAAGGTGACACAAACAGGGTAAATCCCCGTTATTGAACTGAAGAAAGATATAGTATTTTGATGAAAAGGAGGAGAAATGTGGAAATTCAGATTTTTAACTGTGGTCTGATCTTTCATTTTTCTTAAAGGTTTATTTATTTTAGGGAGAGAGTGGCGGTTTATTTATTTAGAGGGAGGGAGAGGGAGAGAGAGACTCTCAAGCAGACTCCCTCTGAGCACAGTACCTGATGCAGGGCTCAGTCCATGACCCTGAGATCATGACCTGAGCCAAAAATCAAAAGAGTTGGACGCTTAACCAGCTAAGCCACCCAGGTGCCCCTGATCTTTCTTTTCTTTTCTGCAATTTAAAAAATATGAAGAACATTTAGTTTTGTTTTGTGTTTTAGAGAGGGAGAGAGAGGAGAGGGACAGGGTGAGAGAATCTTAAGCAGGCTCCACACCCAGCATGGAGTCCGACACAGGGCTCGATATCACGACCCTGAGATCATGACCTGAGCCAAAATCAAGAGTCGGACACTTACCCGACTGAGCCACCCAGGCTTCCCTAGTTTTTAAATAGGGAAATTGTTGAAAGAGTTTTAGGCAAAAAAAAAAAAAAAGGAAAAGAAAGTGTTTTAGGAGACAAAAGGCATAAACCATTTTTAAAATCTACTTTTCCCCGTTCTTTTTGAATAGTTGGTTTTGTATTTGTAGATCATTGCCAGATGTCCATAATATAGAACACGCTTATTCAAATGGATATTCTTGAAAGAGAATCTTGAAGTCAAGTCGATGCTATCATCCTGTTTACACTAAGATGAAATTCAAACATAAGCAAGGATAATCAGTAACAAATGTTTTTCTTTGTTGATGTGTTGAACTTCCACTGTGTGTTATTCTTGCCTTCCTATCTCATTCATTGAGATAACTGATCCCACAAATTGACAGATTTAAGAATGTCATTTTTAGTCTATCAGCTTTATTAAATTAAACTTTAAGTTTTCATATCCATTCTGATAAAAGGAGGACTTTAGAAAAGGTGAAATATATGCAGAATCAAGAAAAGTAAAACATTACCCTACCATATTACCTTTATATTCCTAGTTCAAACATTTGAGAACAAATTTCACCAAATTGCTGACGGTGGCATAGGAAAAGTAGAATGGATTTAAGACAGGAAAAAACATTCTCACATGTGCAGAATTTCAGTTATATACCATTCCCTGAGGAGAAATGAAGAAAAATAAGCTTTCAACATCTGACCAAATGATTATAGTCATACAGTAATCCTACAGTACCCACAGGGCCTACTGTAGCACTGGGAAGGCATACCTGGCTTATTTTTTCCTTTTACGTATAGTTTTGAGAAGTGGAAATTATAGTCTAAAATTGCATTTTTCAGTTTAATTTCAGAGAAGTTTTATAAACATTCTATGTAATAATAATAATAATAGCAAACACTTCTCTAGCATTTATTATGGGCCAGGCACTGTTTTAAATGCCTGCCAGGGATTAAATTGTTTAATCCTCATAATGACTCTATAATATAGTATTATTATTACCATTTCATAGATTAGGAGAAGGTAAGTAACTTCTTTTATGGAAGAATCCCGGAGTATAATACAGGCAGCTTAATTACAGAGTCTGTTCACTGAATGTGCAAGCAATTATTGATAAATGCCTTGAACGTGTCAGATTTTTTGGTATCATTATGGTCGAATGAAACCTAGTTTCTGGATCATATAAAAGGACAGATTAAGTTAGAAATACTTGAACTAAACTTTGCTAATAGGAGTTGGGGGTTCTTACAAATCCTTTCTCACTTCTTTTCTTCAGCATTGGGATTTTGCCATGATGCTGCAGGTTTGGCTTTTAATACTTGCTTGCTTGCAGGAGGTTATGCTGCCACCAGGTGGTGAAGGGTGACTGGATTACAGACCACTGCGCTGATCTAGATATCCCGTAAGGTGTTCCTATAAAGAGAGGACACATTGTTTTTGTGTAATTTTGTATTTTAAATGAAAAAAGTCCTCTTCATTACAAAAATTAATCCCAGCCATCAGTTAGCTTCATTACTATATTTAAATACATAAACTGAAATGAAACAGAAACTATCTGTCTCTCTCAATATTTCTTAACTATTAACAAATTATTCTTTAACCCTGGCTTTGCTAAGATTTGAGGAGATTTTTTAAAAAGATTTACTTATTTATTTTAGAGAGCCAGACTCCCTGCTGAGTGCAGAGCTTGACCCATGAGATCATGACCTGAGCTGAAACCAAGAGGCTTAACTGCCTGAGCCACCCAGGTGCCCCAAGAGAATATTTTATAGCACTTAACACACTGACTCATCTGGGCCTTTGTTGTTTTAAGGAGAAAGTGAAGGAGTTAAGACTAGATCATCTGTAAGAACCTTTTCTACCTCTAAAAGTTTTTTTTTCTTTCTTTTTTTCAAAGATTTTATTTACTTATTTACCAGAGAGAGAGAGCATGAGAGTATAAGCTGGTGGGCGGAGGGGGAGGCGGCAGGCAGAGGGAGAAGCAGGCTTCCCACTGATCAGGGAACCCAGTGTGGGACTCGATCCCAGGATCCTGGGATCATGACCTGCGCCCAAGGGAGACGCTTAACCAGCTGAGCCACCCAGGTGTCCCAATCTACCTCTAAAAGTTTTTTAAGTTGATATAATATATCCACAGTCAGAAATCCCTGGAGTGGTCTTCTTGGTCTGTGATGATTTTGCTGTTCAAAGATCTCTGCTGTCTATTCTTAATTCTTCAAATTAAGAAATGTCTGCCAGCAGTTAGTAACTATTGTATAAAGTTTTAAAGAGAGGTAGTATGGCAGGGCAAGTAGAGTAAGTATTCTGAAGCCATACTGCATGGATTTAAATCCCAGCTCTGTCACTTCCTAGTTCTGTAACCTTACATAAATTATTTAATCTTTTTGTGCCTTAGCTACTTCATCTGTAAAATGGGGATAATAGTAATAATAATAATACCCATCTTGTTGTGAGGACTAAATATGAAGTACTTAGAATAGTGCTTGGTACATTATACAGGCTTTCAAAGTATTTTCCAGCATTTTAATAATAATAACTATTTATTATTAGTTTTGACTTTTGCACCGTCAATAATGTTCAGATAAACAGATTAACCCATTTTTATTCCACTTTTTTTTTTACTCTTTTGAGCAATTTTTCTGTTTTCAGCTTGATACTAGCTACCAATTATATTCCATTGTAAACACTAGCTTTACCTTGATAATACATTTGACATATTTGAAAGCAAGGTAAAGAGATGGAAATGTATTTCTTTTCAGAAATAAGTTCTATAACGACACTTCACAACTTGAGAACAGTGACGGGTAGTAAGCCCTAATGCCGAAAACCTCATTGTTTTTCCCCTTTAAGATTAAATCCTATAGAGAGAGAGCAATATTTTCTGTATGACTTTTAAAGGTCTCTCTGGGAGTGCCTGGGTGGCACAGTCAGTTAAGCATCCGACTCTTGGTTTCAGCTCAGGTCATGATCTCAGGGTCGTGAGATCAAGCTCTGCCTCAAGCCCTGCATTGGGCTCTCCACTCATCGGGGAGTCTGCTTCTCTCTCTCTCTCTCTCTTTCTCTCTCTCTGCCTCTCCTCCTCCCCACCTCCCCCCAGTGCACTCTCTCTCTCTCAAATAAATTAAAAAAAATAAAGGTCTCTCTGTACATGGCAGGCAATACTTATATCGTCTTAATATTCACAATATAGGGACACCTGGGTGGCTCAGTCGTTAAGCGTCTGCCTTCAGCTCAGGTCATGATCCCAGGGTCCTCGGATCGAGCCCCTCATCGGGCTCCCTGCTCGGCGGGAAGCCTGCTTCTCCCTCTCCCATTCCCGCTGCTTGTGTTCCCTCTCTCGCTTTGTCTCTCTCTGTCAAATAAATAAAATCCTTTAAAAAAAATATATTCACAATATAAGATTCAGATTATCTGAATATAATGCTAGGCGTCAAACTGTTCTCATTTGTTTTACCTCTGATGTGAACTCTTGGAACTTCACCCGACTTTTCCCCCACGTAATCACCACTGTTTTTTTATGGTTTTTTTTTTTTAGCTCAGTTCAAGCAGAACTCCACCAAATTGTAAACCCTTAATGAAAGCTATTGTGACACAATTAAAATTAAGTTTTTTCCATGCTTCCCAGTGGGTGCTTTCTGACTATTTAGGCTTTTTATGGAACATTTATATTTTTACTTTTTAATATTTTCTTTCCTTCCTAGGGTATTACGTATGACCATGTAGAATTAAATGTATATTTGAATGGAAAAAATATGCATTGTCCAGCATCAGGTATACGAGGGACAGTGTATCCAGTTGTTTATGGTAAGCTAAAATATTTCTAAATATTATTATTATTATTATATATGTTAACTTTTACTTAACATTTTCATTAACTTTCTAACATTTGAAAATCTGGACAAGTTAATAAGGACCTCTTTTATATGAAACGTACTCAGTAGGATATCAGAATCCCACTTGAAGTTTTTTATTCCCGATGTATTAAAAATTTTTTCCCAAATACAACGATTAGGGGCGCCTGGGTGGCTCATTCATTAAGCGTCTGCTTTCAGCTCAGGTCATGATCCCAGGGTCCTGGGATCGAGCCCCTTATCAGGCTCCCTGCTTGGCGGGAAGCCTGCTTCTCCCTCCCCCAGCCCCCCTGCTTGTGTTCCCTCTCTCACTGTGTTTCTCTCTGTCAAATAAATAAAATCTTAAAAAAAAAACAAAAAACAAATACAACGATTATACTTAAATATGCAGTAACATACTCCCTTTTTTAATTATGTAATCTTATATTCTAGAAAGTTCCAAAGAGCTTTGCTGAGTTTACAGAGCTCTTTCTGCCAGTTATTAGGGAGATTTAGGTGACCAGGAAATGTAATTGTAAAGAATATTTTTGAGCCAGGGATGGGAATTTTATATAGACTGAGCATTAGTTACCTTTATAAAGTTACCTAAGTGTTAAAACTCTTCTGAGAGAAATTGTGACTTAGAATAGTTTCATATTGATTGTTTTGCTTTTGATGGTTATGTATATGTATGTACTATGATTTCTGTACAAGTGCATCCTCCCAAGAATTGGGTTACTTAAGAGATGACTCTATACCATTTAATTTTTATTATAGAAAAATCTAAACATGTATAGATGTAAAGAGAATGGTATAATGATCCTTTCATGTACCCATCACCCCGCTTCAAACAGTTATCAGCTTGGAGCCAGTCAGGTTTCATCTGCCCCCTAATGCTAATACTTCTGTTTTTCACCTTCCATCCTTGGATTATTTTGAAGCAAATGCCAGATATTACATCATTTTATTCATAAATATTTCATATGTATCTCTAAAAAATAAGGCATCTTACTAAGTTAAAACAACAGGTGTATTATTTTTCTGCCTATGGTTTTAGTAATCTAAAAATATTTTCTCATTTAATTACTTTTAAGTTCTTAGATTTGAGCTATTATAAGAACTAATTATTAATTTTTATAGTAATATACTAGAAAGGTAGCAGTTTTAGTGATGATCAGAAAAGCATACAAATAACAAATGTAAGTATTTGATAATATGATAACAACTAAGGCTTATGCTCTACTTTTTAGTTGTTTTCATTAGTCTTTTCTCCCCAAAATTATTTTTCAATGATTTTACCTTCCTGTCTTTGCATATAAAAGTGTATTTTTTAAGTTTGATTTTGGTTAGTTTCTTTGCCATATTGGGTAAAGCAATTCCTTTATCTACTTAAATGGAAAGTAGCTTAATACTCTAAATAATTTAGTCTGAGAAATGAAATAAATATCAAATTATACAAGTGAGTATAGCAAATACATTTTATTCCAAATTGTTTCTTTGATTTAGCATAATTTTTAATGTAGTAAAGTTATAGATAGTAAGTTATAAAGTATATTTCATAAATTGACATTGATAAATCAGTTAAATTAAGCCAAGTGTTTTAATGGTCTGATAATATCAGAGATAAAAATTAAACTTAAGGGATGCCTGGCTGGCTTAGTCATTAGAGCATCTGACTCTTTATATAGGGGTGGTGAGTTCGAGCCCTATGTTGGTTGTAGAGATTATTAATAAATACATACATACATACATAAAAATAAAACTTAAATTCCTTTACCTTTTGTCCTCCATCCCATCCCTAATCCTAGATCCATCCAGTCATTCATTTTGTCAGTTCTTACACTCAAACTATGGAGAGAAAAAGCCATATCACACTGAAGAAAAGTGTCATTATAAAGTTATGCCTTCCAGCCTAAGCTCTCAGCATTTGTGGCAGTTCTTTTACATTTCTGCACATTCCAGACCTTCACCATAATTCTTGAATTCCCTCCTCATTCTCCACAGATGACCTTACCTTCTACTTTATAAAGAAATGGGCTGTCAATAGTGAACTCTACCTTCCCACCCCTGCCCTCCTGAAGCTTTTCTCAATCAAATCCAATCTTGCCTTTCTGTCCCATCTTAGACGAAGATGTATCCTTCATGTTAAAAACAAAACAAAACAAAACAAAACGTATAGTCTAGATTTCAAACTCCCCAACTCTGGGACTTCACTTTGTCAGTTATTTCACTCATATCTCACGTAAGGAACCTCTCTTTTCAATGCCTGTAAATATTCTGAGTCATCCTTATCCCAAAAAACCCTTCCTAAACTCATAGCCCTCACTAGCCCTATGTTTACCCTTCTTTATCTGGCTGCAGTACTAATAGCCTTTGTTTGGATATATGCATTTATTTCTCTTTGATAAATGCTGGTAAAAAGATGTAGAAGCTGAATAAGGTCTACAGTCTAGTTAATAGTACTTGATCGATGTCAGTTTTCTGGTTTTGATATCGTACTTTGGTTATGTAAGATGTTACCACTAGGGGAAGCTGTATGAAGAGTACAGAGAACTCTATTATTTTTGCAACCTTTTCTGAACCTATAATTTTTTCAAATCAATTTTTAAAAAGTAACACATCTTAATGTATAAAATTGAGAAAATACAGGGAAGCAAATAAGGAAAAAACTGAAAGTACTCATTCACACTATCTAATTATTAGTAATATTTTGATGTATATCCTTTCAGTGTTTTTAATTTTATTTTTCATTGTGGTTATTTTTACCCAATAGGATTATGTTTTGTAACCTGGGCAGCAGATGTATTTATTCTTTCTGCCTTTTAATATTATGGTATTATGAAAACAGTCTATTTATTATAATTATGTATTCTTGTGAATTAAGGTGTTAGCTTCTAATTTCTTTTTCTTTTTCTGTCTCTAGTTGATGACAGTGCAATTTTGGATTGCCAGTTCAGTGAATTTTATCATACTCCTCCACCTGGTTTTGAAAAAATATTATTTGAACAGCAGATCTTCTGAATGTATTTGTTTTTGAAACTTGTGTTTCAGCACTTTTAAAAGTGTTTACCATTTAATAAAGCTTTACCTGACCTGTAGATGAAAATATATTCTTAAATATATGCTTGTTAATGTTGTTTAAGGAACCAGTGTATTCAAGATACCATCTGGAAGTTGTGATTTAAAATACTTTGTTTTGTGAGATGAAATCAGCATTTGGGGCAGTTTATTTAATTCCTATTTAAATAAATATAACTATGGGTTTGATTAACAGTATTAAGTGGAAATATGTATATATATATTTAAAAGGGAATCTTTCTTACATAAAATATTTGTTTTTATAATAGAGATGTAGAGTGGGTGGGTTTTTCTCATTCTGAAAGTTAGACCTCATTAACTATTTTAAGTCTGCAGTCTAATTTGTGTCTGAGTGTTCTTTTTCGTATAGATTATACCAAAGTGATAGAAAATATATTATTGGCAACTTCCTTTTTGGTGATTTACTTACTGTAAAATGTACCACTTTTCTTAAAGGTTAAATTGCTTACTTTGTATGTCATTGCTTTTAATTTGCTTTGTGAAAGGAGGTAAATGTTTTAGTAACTGTCAGAGCTTTTTTGTTGAAGACCATCATGCTGTGTTACTTTAATACCAGAGTAAGTATTGGTTAATTGGTGATGTAGTATACACTGGCAGACATTTAGAATAGTATGATGCTTTAAACTTAAATGTAAATGAGATTATTCTTTTAAGAACTTTTATTTAAATGTGAGGTTTTTTGTAAGGAATAATAAAATAATAGTAATTAAGGAGTATTTAGTACTTCCTGTTTTGTTAATTATACATTAAATTCACTTCATCCTTGATTATTTCAGAAGTTCAGAGATAAATGAATCCTCTCCATGACCCTGAGCCTCTGCCAAGTCTTCAGTAAAGATCCCTTCAATACCCTACTGACCTGAACTAAGCACTGTACACACTTTGGTACAATCTCCTTTTCTCGTGAGCCAAGGACATGCACCTTTCACTCCTTTGTCAACAAGGAGCAGTATGTTGTACTAGCAAACCATGGGCATTAGAATCAGAAATCTGAATTGTAATTTTGCCATCTAATCCCATTACCTCCTCAGCTGAGTTCCTTAGCTTCCCTGAGCTCAGGTTCCCCATTTATAAAAGGGATACTCATACTTGATGAGATTCTGTAATTAGTTAAATAAGGTAATATATGTAAAACACCTGAATCACCATAGGCACTTAATAAATGTAGCTTCCTTGTTGACTCTTAAGCAGTGGTTTTCATAGTGTCCTCAGACCAGCAGCCTCAGGAGCTTATTAGAAATGCATATTCTCAGGCCTGCCCCAGACCCACAGAATAAGAAACCGATGGGGATGGCACCCAGGAATCGGTGTTTGAACAAGCCTTTCAGGTGATTCTAATACACGCTAAAGTTTGAGAACCACTGTTCAGGAGAGAATGATTGCCTACTATAAATTTTCTAAGGATTTAAGACTATTTTTGACCCATAGGCAAGAGAATCCTGCAGTGTTTATTGTTTCTTTGGTAGATGAAAATGTGACAATATGCTTTGAAGACATAAATATACTTGAGTAAATTTATTTACATAAAACCTAAATTGACCTCTGAAGATACAGAATCGAACTGTTATTTATGCATTTTTGTCTGACTTTCTGAATCTTAATTCATAAAGAACATGCTTACTTTTGGAAAGCAAAGTGAAATGACTACTGTTTGCTGTGTTTATGTTATCTACCTCTTAGTTATTATTTTTTTAAGCCAACCTTTTTTTAATCATCCTATTCTTTACTTAAGACTGTCTTTTCTGCCTCTAGTCATATGGAATAGGCACAGTACTAAAATGATACATGAGTTGTGCCACGTCCACGACAACAGTTTGATGAAGTCTAGATGTGTTTTTAATCTGAAGGTATCTAAGGCCTCTTAGGAAAATGACCTCATTAAACCTATAACCTCAGTCTAATCTTAAGGAAGACATCAGACAAATTCCAGTAGAGGGGCATCCTACAAAATACTTGAGCAGTACTCCTCCAAACTGTCAAGGTCATCAAAAAAAAGGAAAGTCAGAGAAACTGTCATACCCAAAAAGAACTGAGCCCAAGGGGACATAAGAAGTAAATGTAATGTGGGATCCAGGAAGAGAGAAAAGGTATTAGATAAAAACTAAGGAAGTATGAATAAACTATGGATTTTAATAATAAAGTATCAATATTCATTTATTAATTGTAACAAATGTATCCTACTCTAAGATGTTAATAATTGGAGAAACTGGGAGAGGGAATATGTGGAACTTCTGTACTACCCAATTTTTCTGTAAATCTAAACTATTCAAAAAAATAAAGTCTTAAAAAATTACATTGATGGGGTGCCTGGCTGGCTCAGTCGGAAGAGTAGGCGACTCTTGAACTTGATCCCTGAGATCAAGTTCGAGCTCCACGTTGGGTGTAGAGATTAAATACGTAAACTTAAAAAAAATTACATTGAGTTAGGAGAAATTTAAAAATAAAGCCTTTCATGAAGCTATCATGAAGAACATTAGTACAATATAAACCCATAACTTAAATATTTAATGATAGCTAAATATAGCTAGGCTAAGGCCTAGATGGGACATAAGACACACAAAGACCTGCATTTGTTCCTGGCTGAAGAGACGATGTCCAGTGTCTTGATTCTGTATGTTGCAAAAATTCATCTGTTCATACTAGTGCAATTTTCCATAGACTGTAAATTTTTTATTATCCATATTATTTCAATGATTTAAATATTGCAAAGGATTTATAATGTTAGATATGTGAAACAATGAAAATCTTTTGATCAGTTTACATATTAAAAGCCAGAGAAAAGGGGTGCCTGGGTGTCTCAGTTGGTTAAGCATCTGCCTTCAGCTCAGGTCTTGATCTCAGGGTCCTGGGATTGAGCCCCACATTGCGCTCCCTGCTGAGCAGGGAGTCTGCTTATCCCTCTCCTCCCTGCTCATGCTCTATCTCTCTCTCTGTCTCTCAAGTAAAATATTTTTAAAAAGCTAGAAAAAGCAAATTTGGCTTTTAATTGCCTTTGGCTATTTCGTTAAGATAATATGAACATACTTTAAACTTGGATTACAGACTATTACAAATTAACTTCAGAATGGTATAAAACAATTTGAATTAGGGCTTTTCTAAATCATTAGCAAAAACAGACATATGCATGATTTTGTTGCTCAGATCTTTAACTGAATGTTTATTTTCTAATATAAGTAGTTACGGATAGCAAAAGCATAGCTGGAAATGTAAGTGAGATATTGGACAAGTTTTGATAAAATACATTAAGTCAACTTCTTTTAGGTAATGCAAAAACACTAGATATGATTGTGAGAAGAAGTCTCTAATCAAAACTAGAATTTCCCAGTACACAGATATAACCATAGTACTCATAAATGGAATATAATCAACTGCCACTTATATTAATTTGCGTTAATTATGCAACCTGGCAGGGAAATACTGTTGGGAGCTAATTGGGCTGTTCATGTGAATGAGTCTAAACATAATAGTAGAATCAATTAACTGTCGTTCTTCCATGTACTGAATAAGATATACGATTCCCCTTCAACTTGTTCTTTTAAAATAACTGGGACAAAATTATTGAAATAGTGGGTATAGCACAGAATAATGCTAAATATAATTAGCAATATAAATGAAATCACACACCATCCAAGAGTTCTATAGAAATTTAAAGGAAAAATTGTCCCAGTATTGGCTGAAATATGTAATCTGTATTTACATAGGAATCATTACCATGTAGTCATTCAACAATTGTATCATCTATGTGTTGTGTTTCATAAATACTTAGATAGTCCCTGCCCTCAAGGAGCTCTGCTAATTGCAATTCTTATAAGAGTATGGCTCTAGAATACCCAAGATACACTGATTAAAAAAAAGTTGTTAAACATTTCTATGTTTACTATGAACCATTAAAACACTAGAGTCTAGAAATATATCTTGGAAATAAGATTACAGGGAATTATGTCTTACTGATAAATTTATTTGTTAAATTATTAGTTGGCGCCATGTCAGGCACCAGCATGAACCTGACCCCAGACCCAGGAAAGTAGTAGTGCTGGTGAAGCCACATATGGAGTAGACCAGCCCTAGTAAACACTACATTTCTAAAAGGACGGCGATAAAACAGTGAAGGCTATCAGGCTGCTGAGGGTCTACTTTACCCATGAATGAATGAATGATTATGGGAATGTTAGGAGAAAGTCCTCATTTCACTGGGCTGTTGAAGCCACAATGACTTGTGAAATGCTGATCGTCATAAGGGGGAGACTAGAGGGGTGTCTGGGTGGCTCAGTCACTTAAGCGTCTGCCTTTGGCTCAGGTCATGATCCTAGGGTCCTGGGATCGAGCCCCATGGCTGGGCTCAGTGGAGAGTCTGCTCTTCCCTCTCCCTCTCCCCCTCTCCCCGCTCATGTGCTCTCTCTCTCAAATGGATAAAATCTTTTAAAAAAAAAAAAAAAAGGAGGGCGCCTGGGTGGCTCAGTTGGTTAAGCGACTGCCTTCGGCTCAGGTCATGATCCTGGAGTCCCAGGATCGAGCCCCAAATTGGGCTCCCTGCTCAACGGGGAGCCTGCTTCTCCCTCTCCCATTCCCCCTACTATGTTCCTGCTCTTGCTATCTCTCATTCTCTCTGTCTCAAATAAATAAATAAATAAAATCTTTAAAAAAAAATAAAAATTAAAAAAAAATAATAATAATAAAAAAAAAAAAGGAGACTAGAAATAAAGCCAAAAAATTCTGTAGGTTCATGTGTGTGATTCTCACAAATATATTTCAGGAAAGGCAACCATAGGTGTGTTTCAGATACTTGATCATCCGTCATTTGAAAAAAATGGGTAGATTCTCTGTTGCCCTGGAGGCAGAATTATTGGGAGGTACAGGGAAGCAGATTTCAGTTTAAGATGGGAAAGAACTATCCTATTAGTTCACCACTAAAATTGCTGCCTTGCAAAGAAATGAACTTCTGGTCCCTGGAATTGTTCTAACATTTGTTTTAAAATGTAAGTTGTTTTTGTTTTTTAAGATTTTATTTATTTGAGAGAGAGAGTGAGAAACATCATGAGAGGGGAGAGGGCCAGAGGGAGAAGCAGGCTCCCTGCTGAGCCGGGAGCCTGACATGGGACTCAATCCCAGGACTCTGGGATCGAGATCCGAGCCGAAGGCAGTCACCCAACCAACTGAGCCACCAAGGTGCCCCTAAAATGTAAGTTTTTTAAATTGAGATATGGTAGGCCAACAGATCAGGGGACGAATGCCATTGAAAAAGATGATTTGTTCCCAAGAGGAAAGGGCACACCATGCCACACAGGAACACACAGGTAGGCATCAGGTTAGGTGAGGAGGCAGAAGCAACAAGGGGAAAGCATGGCATGGGTCTTTATTGTGGTTCCATGTGCAAGGCAAGGTAAGCATACTTAGGATTGGCTAGTTTGAATAGTTTCAGCAGGCTCTGGAGCTTAGAGACTGTCCCAAGTTGTCTGGTACCTTGCCCTAGGGTGATTAGGACAGGGAAATATTGACCCGGGTGTGTAAGAGCCAGATACAAGAAGTGGGGCTCTAGATTGGTTGGTTTGCAAATGCAAAGCAGACTCCTGACTGTCTCTAGGAACAAGCTGATGCCAGGTGGGGCAGGGCCTCCCCTGTCAGTAAGGCCCCAGATGCCAAAACATCAAGAATACAGGAAATAAGAGCATGTAATTGATACACAGACTGGATTACTATCCCAGAGATACCGTAAATAGGATTCCTGCTTGGTTCCAGGCTACACTCGATGTTTTCTAAAACTGTGACTTGTATTCATTCAGACTGTCGCCAAGTCTCCAAACAAGTTAAATTGAAAACAAAGAAATGGGAGATATAGAAGCCCCAGGGATCTATACTGGGATTTGTCATATTAAATTTGTGTTAATTCTGGAAAGGGGAGATGATACTAAAGTTTATTTAGGGACATAGTGCTAGCTCAACAGGGTAAACAAGTTCTCACACAGTTTTGTGAGTGGACAAAAGTGATTTACAAGTGATGAACAAAAAACTGGGGGATCTGGGGACAAATAGACAAAACTATGAGTATCATGGTCTCCTACCTGTTATTTAAGCTCAGAAAGAGATCTCTATAGCTACCAGTCCAGGGTATGGTCACAATCAAAAGTATCTATAAAATGCTACTATTAGGAAGGGTTTTGAAAATCAAGCAGAGAATCTTACCAACCATTATAAGAAACAAAACACAAAATTTGTCTCTCTTTACCTATGTAAGGCTTACTTATTGCATTTCAGGTGAAAGGCTGAGTTGAAGAAAGCCCAAGGAAGAATAGACAAGTGACCAAGAGAAGGCCAGCCACTAAACATGTAGGCCCGTCAGTCGGGAAATCAAGGCTGAGAACGAATATTACCAAAATCTATAAAATCAGGGTAAGTACGGGTGGGTAGGTTAAACTTGGATTTATTGACCAAATTCCTGAGTGCTAATCATTAAGGTAGCAACACTTGAAACTTAAAGAAATACTTAGAGGCAAAAAAAACTTTATGCTATGTAAGAAATGGGTCATTCCACCCAGAGGTGATATAGGAAGACATAGTTTTGAAACTGAGTTGTTAAGCAACAAGACATACTGGAGGCCATTTGTGCAAATTCTCACTTCCCACATGGGCAAAGTGGCCCAAGAGAGATTAGGTGTCCTGGTCAAGGTGACACAGCGAAATCCAGGTAAATCAACGTTCATTAAATAAACATAAGCACTTTGTCAGGCACAGTACAAAGTTCATTCTACCCTGGCATGTGATTAGATAAATCCATTAACAATTTCTAGGGGTTTCTAAAGAGTTTTTGATGGAAGCTAGAAATTTAGGAATATCATTTTGAACATTGACAGCATGAAAGGCGGTTTAGCAGTCCTACAAAACATACCCTCATTCAACTGTCTGAGACAAAGACCAGGCTAGACCATTAGGTAGATTCAAATTTGATTACCCTTATTTAATGCTTGGTACCTGTAAATCTGTCAGAAATGATGAAATAAATATCTACATTTTTGGATTATCTGTGTGACAACTCTCCATTAGCACAAATAAACAGCAGTTAATGATTCACCCACTTTCATCCCTGGGTTATGTGCAGACATGGAGCCGCGGCCTCAAAGACAGGTAACAAGGAAACATTTGATTCTTCTCCTTGTGTTATATTCTTGTAATTAGATTGGAATATGTCCACGGAAGCTTGGAAAATCCACAATACTTTAATGAAGTAAGCTATGATACATCTTCTGTATTTGTCATTCCTGAATTTTTTCCTAGACCCTGTTCCTCCCATTAAAATTATCTTTAGAAAAGCCTCATTTTTTGCTGGATTTTATAGATTCAGATTTTATGAAGATTCAGACTCTGAAGCTCCTTTTTTATTGTTACTTTTGAAGAACACTTCAAAGCAAATATAATAATATAAATTAAATTATAGGAAAAAAGGTTTAAACTCATCACAGAAACAATTTTCCAACATTTTAGAAGTATATACTTATAAGCAATTGTCACACTAATCATAAAACTGTTCCTACCTATTGGATAGGGATCTTGAAAAACAAGCAGTATAACTTAAGTATTCCACAGCTCTTTGCAGAAATGCTAGTGGAAACTGAGTAAGCGCTTGAAATCTCATGATAAAGTAAATTTGATGATTTTTGTAGGACTGAGCTTATTTATTCAACAAGGGTGTTTCAGCATCTACATACAGTGTGGCAAGCGCAAGGCTGGGCTGGAGATGCAAAGATGAGTGAGACAGTCTTCACCTTCAAGGAAGTGCATGACTATGCTCATGCCTGTATCTCAGTTTTATTCCACCAGCAATAACAGAAGGAAATTGACATAGACATGTCTTTACCACATGTGAAAATGTTTCATGGTAACAGTAGACTAGAATCCTTAGGATTTATTTTATACATCTTTATTTGGGAAATTTGGGCTGTTAACCAACATATATTGTTGAATATTATACATATGTATTTATTCGTTCATTTATTTTAATTCTAGTGTCATTAACATACACTGTTATTTTAGTTTCAAGTGTACAGTATAGTGATTCAGCAATTCCATATATTACTCAGTGATCATCAAGATAAGTGTACTCTTAATCCCCTTCACCCATTTCACCCCTCCCCCCACCCACCTCCCCTCTGGTAACCCTCTGTTTGTTCTCTGTAGTTAAAAGTCTATTTTTTGGTTTGTCTCTCTTTTTTTCTCTTTGCTCATATGTTTTGTTTCTTAAATTGCACATAGAGTGAAGTTCCATGGTATTTGTCTTTCTCTGACTGGCTTATTACTTAGCATTCTACTCTCCAGATTCATCCATGTTGTTGCAAGTAGCAAGAGTTCGTTCTGCTTTATGGCTGAATAATATTCCATTGTATATATATATCACATTTTCTTTTTTTTTATTTTATTATGTTATGTTAGTCACCATACATTACATCATTAGTTTTTGGTGTAGTGTTCCATGATTCATTGTTTGCGTATAACACCCAGTGCTCCATTCAGTACGTGCCCTCTTTAATACCCATCACCAGGCTAAGCCATCCCCCCACATCCCTCCCCTCTAGAACCCTCAGCTTGTTTCTCAGAGTCCATAGTCTCTCATGGTTCGTTTCCCCCACCGATTTCCCCCCCTTCATTTCTCCCTTCCTACTATCTTCTTTTTTTTTTTTTTTTAACATATAATGTATTATTTGTTTCAGAGGTACTGGTCTGTGATTCAACAGTCTTACACAATTCACAGTATCACATCTTCTTTATCCATTCATCTATTGATGGACACTTAGGCTGCTTCCATAATTTAGCTATTGTAAATAATGCTGCAGTAAACACAGGGGTGGATATACTCCTTTGAATTCGTGTTTTCATATTCTTTGGGTAAATACCCAGTAGTGTGATTACTGGATCATAGAGTAGTTCTATTTTTAATTTTTTGAGGAACCTCCACACTGTCTTCCAGAGTGGCTGCCTCAGTTTGCATTCCCACCAACAGTGCACAAGGGTTCCTTTTTCTCCACATCCTTGCCAACACTTGTTTCTTGAGTTTTTTATTTTAGACATTCTGACAGGTATGAGGTGTTATCTCATTGTGGTTTTGATTTGCATTTCCCTGTTGATGAGTGATGTTGAACATCCTTTCATATGTCTGTTGGCCATCTGTATCTTTTCTTTGGAGAAATGTCTGTTCATGTCTTCTGCTCATTTTTTAATTGGATTATTTGGTCTTGGGGTGTTGAATTGTATAAATTCTTATTTATTTATTTATTTATTTATTTATTTATTTATTTATTTGTTAGAAAGAGAAAGCGTGGGCGAGAGAGAGTGAGCGAGAGTACAAGCAGGGGTAGCTGCAGGCAGAGGGAGAAGCAGGCTCCCTGCTGAGCAAGGAGCCCGATGCGGGACTCGATCCCAGAGCACTGGGATCATGACCTGAGCTGAAGGCAGCCGCTTAACTGACTGAGCCACCCAGGTGTCCTGAATTGTATAAATTCTTTATAGATTTTGAATACTAATCCTTTATTGGATAGGTCATTTACAAATATCTTCTCCCATTCTGTACGTTGTCTTTTAGTTTTGTTGGTTGTTTCCTTCGCAGTACAGAAGCTTTTTATTTTGATGCAGTTCCAATCGTTTATTTTTGCTTTTGTTTCCTTTGCCTCAGGAGAGATATCTAGAAAGATGTTATTATGGCCAATGTGAGAGAAATTACTGCCTGTGCTCTCTTCTACAATTTTTATGGTTTCAGGTCTCACATTAAGGCCCTTAATTCATTTTGAGTTTATTTTTATGTGTGGTGTAAGAAGGAGATCCAGTTTCATTCTTTTGCATGTAGCTCCAGTTTTCCCAACACTGTTGAAAAGACTTTTTTCCACTGGATATTCTTTCCTGCTTTGTCGAAGATTAATTGACCATGTAGTTGTGGGTTTATTTCTGGGCTCTCTATTCTGTTCTGTTGATCTATGTGTCTCTTTTTGTGCCAGTACCATGCCATTTTGATTACTACAGCTTTGTTTTTTTGTTTTGTTTTGTTTTTTAAAGATTTTATTTATTTATTTGAGAGAGAGACTGAGAGAGACAGAGCATGAGAGGGGGGAGGGTCGGGAGGGTCAGAGGGAGAAGCAGACTCCCTGCCGAGCAGGGAGCCCGATGCAGGACTCGATCCAGGGACTCCAGGATCATGACCTGAGCCGAAGGCAGTTGCTTAAACAACTGAGCCACCCAGGCGCCCTGATTACTACAGCTTTGTAATATAACTCTGGAATTGTGATGCCTCCAGCTTTGCTTTTCTTTTTCAAGATTGCTTTGGCTATTCGGGGTCTTTTGTGGTTCCATACAAATTTTAGGCTTGTTTGTTCTAGCTTGTGAAAAATGCTGTTGGTATTTTGATAGGGATTGTGTTAAATGTGTACTCCTGAAACCAATATTACACTATGTGTTAACTAACTAGAATTTAAATAAGAATTTGAAAAGGAAAAAATTGTGCAGATTGCATTGGGTAATGTAGAGATTTTAACAGTATTTCTTCTTCTAATCCATGAGCAAGAAATATCTTGCCATTTGTTTGTGTCATCTTTAATTTCTTTCATCAATTTTTTTTAAGTTTATTTATTTTTAGTAATCTCTACACCCAACATGGGGGACTCCAGCTCACAATCCCAAGATCAAGAGTCACGTGCTCTTCCAAATGAGCTAGCCAGGCGCTCCTTTCATCAATGTTTTATAGTTTTCAGCGTATAGGTCTTTCACCTCTTGGGTTATGTTTATCTCTGGTATTTTGTTATTTTTGGTGCAACTGTAAGTGGGATTGTTTTCTTAATTCCTCTTTCTGCTACTTTATTATCAGTGTATAGAAATGCAGTGGGTTTCTGTACATTGATTTTGTATCCTGCAATTTTACTGAATTCATGTATCAGCTCTAGTAGTTTTTCGGTGAAGTCTTTAGGGTTTTCTATATATAGTGTCATGTCATCTGCAAATAGTGAGAATTTTACTTCTTCCTTACTAATTTGGATGCCTTTTATTTCTTTTTGTTATTGATTGCAATTTTTATTGATTGTTATTGATTGCTGGACTTCCAGTACTATGTTGAATAAAAGTGGTGAGAGTGGACATCCTTGTCTTGTTCCTGACCTTAGGGGAAAAGCTCTCAGTTTTCCACCATTGAGTATGATGTTAGCTGTGGATTTTTCACATAAGACCTTTATTATGTTGGGGTATGTTCTCTCTAAATCCACTTTGTTGAGGGTTTTTATCATGAATGGATGTTGTACTTTGTTAAACACTTTTTCTGTGTCTATGAGATGATGATATAGTTCTTATCCTTTCTATTACTGATGTGATGTATCACATTGATCCATTTACAAGTATTGAACCACCCTCGCATCCCAGGAATAAATTCCACTTGATTGTGGTGAATGATTTTTTTAGTGTATTATTGGATTCAATTTGCTAATATTTTATTGAGGATTTTTGCATCCAAATTCATCAGGGAAATTGGTCTGTAGTTCTCTTTTTTTGTGATGTCTTTATCTGGTTTTGGAATCAAGGTAGTGCTGTCCTCATGAGATGAATTTGGAAGTTTTCCTTCCTCGTCTATTTTTTGGAAAAGTTTGAGAAGAATAGCCATTAATTCCTCTTTAAACATTTGGTAGAATTCACCTGTGAAGCTATCTGGTCCTGGACTTTTATTTGTTTTATTTGTTTTGTTTTGTTTTGTTTTTTATTACTGATTCAGTTTCATTGTAGGTAATAGGTCTGTTCAAATTTTCTATTTCTTCCTGCTTCAGTTTTGGTCAGTTATGTTTCTAGGAATTTATCCATTTCTTCTAGGTTGTTCAATCTGTTGGCATATAATTCTTCATAATACTCTCTTACAATCCTTTGTATTTCTGTGGTGTCATTAACCAACATATTTAATTTGAAGAACTTTTTTGTTCCTTCTGCAAAATAAGATTTTTCAGAAGCAGCGATTTTTTGCCTTCTGCATTAAAAAAAATGGAAAGTCTTTTGCCATTAAAAAAGTCAAAAAATAGATTTAAAGTCCACAAAAGGCAGCTCTATACAAGCACAGTTTCCTGAGTAATTATTGTAAAATCTCTACCTTTGCTTTAATTATCTGAGTAACTGCTTCAATCTTCATTACATATTGATTATTTAAAAATGACTACTGAGGGCGCCTGGGTGGCTCAGATGGTTAAGCGTCTGCCTTCGGCTCAGGTCATGATCTCGGGGTCCTGGGATCGAGTCCCACATCGGGCTTCCTGCTCCTTGGGAGCCTGCTTCTCCCTCTGCCTCCCTCTCTCTCTCTCTGTCTCTCATGAATAAATAAATAAAATCTTTTAAAAAAAATAAAAATAAAAAAAATAAAATTAACTACTGATTCAGGTCTGGTAGATATGCCTTGGAATAAAATATGGATCCAATATGTCAATACAAATGTATTTTATTATTATTTTTTTTAGTATTTTTGCATTCTTTTATTTATTTATTTATTTATTTTTATTCTTATGTTAATCCCCATACATTACATCATTAGTTTTAGATGAAGTGTTCCATGATTCATTGTTTGTGCATAACACCCAGTGCTCCATGCAGAACGTGCCCTCCTCAATACCCACCACCAGGCCAACCCATCCTCCCACCCCCTCCCCTCTAGAACCCTGTTTGTTTTTCAGAGTCCATCGTCTCTCATGGTTCCTCTACCCCTCCGATTTCCCCCGCTTCATTCTTCCCCTCCCGCTACCTTCTTCTTTTTTTTTTTTTCTCTTAACATATATTGCATTATTTGTTTCAGAGGTACAGATCTGAGATTCAACAGTCTTGCACAATTCACAGCGCTTACCAGAGCACATACCCTCCCCAGTGTCTATCACCCAGTCACCCCATCCCTCCCACCCCACCCCCCACTCCAACAACCCTCAGTTTGTTTCCTGCGATTAAGAATTCCTCATATCAGTGAGATCATATGATACGTGTCTTTCTCTGTTTGACTTATTTCACTCAACATAATACCCTCCAGTTCCATCCACGTTGTTGCAAATGGCAAGATCTCATTCCTTTTGATGGCTGCATAATATTCCATTGTGTATATATACCACATCTTCTTTATCCATTCATCTGTCGATGGACATCTTGGCTCTTTCCACAGTTTGGCTATTGTGGACATTGCTGCTACAAACATCGGGGTGCACGTAACCCTTCGGATCCCTACTTTTGTATCTTTGGGGTAAATACCCAGTAGTGCAATTGCTGGATCATATGGTAGCTCTATTTTCAACTTTTTGAGGAACCTCCATACAGTTTTCCAGAGTGGCTGCACCAGCTTGCATTCCCACCAACAGTGTAGGAGGGTTCCCCTTTCTCTGCATCCCCGCCAACATCTGTCGTTTCCTGACTTGTTAATTTTAGCCATTCTGACTGGTGTGAGGTGGTATCTCATTGAGGTTTTGATTTGGATTTCCCTGATGCTGAGCGATATTGAGCACTTTTTCATGTGTCTGTTGGCCATTTGGATGTCTTCTTTGGAAAAATGTCTGTTCATGTCTTCTGCCCATTTCTTGATTGGATCATTCGTTCTTTGGGTGTTGAGTTTGATGAGTTCTTTATAGATTTTGGATACTAGCCCTTTATCTGATATGTCATTTGCAAATATCTTCTCCCATTCTGTCGGTTGTCTTTTGGTTTTGTTGACTGTTTCCTTTGCTTTGCAAAAGCTTTTTATCTTGATGAAGTCCCAATAGTTCATTTTTGCCCTTGCTTCCCTTGCCTTTGGCAATGTTTCTAGGAAGAAGTTGCTTTGGCTGTGGTCAAAGAGGTTGCTGCCTGTGTTCTCCTTTAGGATTTGGATGGACTCCTGTCTCACATTGAGGTCTTTCAACCATTTGGAGTCTATTTTTGTGTGTGGTGTAAGGAAATGGTCCAGTTTCATTCTTCTGCATGTGGCGGTCCAATTTTCCCAACACCATTTGTTGAAGAGACTGTCTTTGTTCCATTGGACATTCTTTCCTGCTTTGTCAAAGATGAGTTGACCATAGAGTTGAGGGTCCATTTCTGGGCTCTCTATTCTGTTCCATTGATCTATGTGTCTGTTTTTGTGCCAGTACCATGCTGTCTTGATGATGACAGCTTTGTAATAGAGCTTGAAGTCCGGAATTGTGATGCCGCCGTCTTTGCTTTTCTTTTTCAACATTCCTCTGGCTATGCGGGGTCTTTTCTGGTTCCATACAAATTTTAGGATTATTTGTTCCATTTCTTTGAAAAAAGTGGATGGTATTTTGATGGGGATTGCATTGAATGTGCAGATTGCTCTAGGTAGCATTGATATCTTCACAATATTTGTTCTTCCAATCCATGAGCATGGAACGTTTTTCCATTTCTTTGTGTCTTCCTCAATTTCTTTCATGAGTATTTTATAGTTTTCTGAGTACAGATCCTTTGTCTCTTTGGTTAGATTTATTCCTAGGTATCTTATGGTTTTGGGTGCAATTGTAAATGGGATCGACTCCTTAATTTCTCTTTCTTCTGTCTTGTTGTTGGTATATAGGAATGCCACTGACTTCTGTGCATTGATTTTATATCCTGCCACTTTACTGAATTCCTGTATGAGTTCTAGCAGTTTTGGGGTGGAGTCTTTTGGGTTTTCCACATAAAGTATCATATCATCTGCAAAGAGTGAGAGTTTGACTTCTTCTTTGCCAATTTGGATGCCTTTGATTTCTTTTTGTTGTCTGATTGCTGTGGCTGGACTTCCAATACTATGTTGAATAGCAGTGGTGATAGTGGACATCCCTGCCGTGTTCCTGACCTTAGGGAGAAAGCTCTCAGTTTTTCCCCATTGAGAATAATATTCGCTGTAGGTTTTTCATAGATAGCTTTTATGATATTGAGGTATGTACCCTCTATCCCTATACTCTGAAGAGTTTTGATCAAGAAAGGATGCTGTACTTTGTCAAAAGCTTTTTCTGCATCTATCGAGAGGATCATATGATTCTTGTTCTTTCTTTTGTTAATGTATTGTATCACATTGATTGATTTGCGGATGTTGAACCAACCTTGCAGCCCAGGGATAAATCCCACTTGGTCATGGTGAATAATCCTTTTAATGTATTGTTGGATCCTATTGGCTAGTATTTTGGTGAGAATTTTTGCATCCATGTTCATCAGGGATATTGGTCTGTAATTCTCCTTTTTGATCGGGTCTTTGTCTGGTTTTGGGATCAAGGTAATGCTGGCCTCATAAAATGAGTTTGGAAGTTTTCCTTCCGTTTCTATTTTTTGGAACAGTTTCAGAAGAATAGGTATTAATTCTTCTTGAAATGTTTGGTAGAATTCCCCTGGGAAGCCATCTGGCCCTGGGCTTTTGTTTTTTGGGAGATTTTTGATGACTGCTTCAATTTCCTTAGTGATTATAGGTCTGTTCAGGTTTTCTATTTCATCCTGGTTCAGTTTTGGTAGTTGATACATCTCTAGGAATGCATCCATCTCTTCCAGGTTATCTAATTTGCTGGCATAGAGTTGCTCGTAATATGTTCTTATAATTGTTTGTATTTCTTTGGTGTTGGTTGTGATCTCTCCTCTTTCATTCATGATTTTGTTGATTTGGGTCATTTCTCTTCTCTTTTTGATAAGTCTGGCCAGGGGTTTATCAATCTTGTTAATTCTTTCAAAGAACCAGCTCCTAGTTTCGTTGATCTGTTCTACTGTTCTTTTGGTTTCTATATGTCATTGATTTCTGCTCTGATCTTTATTATTTCTCTTCTCCTGCTGGGCTTAGGCTTTATTTGCTGTTCTTTCTCCAGCTCCTTTAGGTGTAGAGTTAGGTTGTGTACTTGAGACCTTTCTTGTTTCTTGAGAAAGGCTTGTATTGCTATATACTTTCCTCTTAGGACTGCCTTTGCTGCATCCCAAAGATTTTGAACAGTTGTGTTTTCATTTTCATTGGTTTCCATGTATTTTTTCAATTCTTCTTTAATTTCCTGGTTGACCCATTCATTCTTCAGTAGGATGCTCTTTAGCCTCCATGTATTTGAGTTCTTTCCGACTTTCTTCTTGTGATTGAGTTCTAGTTTCAAAGCATTGTGGTCTGAAAATAGGCAGGGAATGATCCCAATCTTTTGGTACCGGTTAAGACCTGATTTATGACCTAGGATGTGATCTATTCTGGAGAATGTTCCATGGGCACTAGAGAAGAATGTGTGTTCCGTTGCTTTGGGATGGAATGTTCTGAATATGTCTGTGAAGTCCATTTGGTCCAGTGTGTCATTTAAAGTCTTTATTTCCTTGTTGATCCTTTGCTTAGACAATCTGTCCATTTCAGTGAGGGGGATGTTAAAGTCCCCCACTATTATTGTATTGTTGTCGATGTGTTTCTTTGCTTTTGTTACTAATTGCCTTATATAATTGGCTGCTCCCAGGTTAGGGGCATAGATATTTACAATTGTTAGATCTTCTTGTTGGATAGATCCTTTAAGTATGATATAGTGTCCTTCCTCATCTCTTATTACAGTCTTTGGTTTAAAATCTAATTTGTCTGATATAAGGATTGCCACCCCAGCTTTCTTTTGGTGTCCATTAGCATGGTAAATTGTTTTCCACCCCCTCACTTTCAATCTGGGGGTGTCTTTGGTTTTAAAATGAGTCTCTTGCAGACAGCATATCGATGGGTCTTGTTTTTTAATCCAGTCTGTTAGCCTGTGTCTTTTGATTGGGGCATTTAGCCCATTTACATTCAGGGTAACTACTGAAAGATAGGAATTTAGTGCCATTGTATTGCCTGTAAGGTGACTATTACCATATATTGTCTGTGTTCCTTTCTGGTCTATGTTGCTTTTAGGCTCTCTCTTTGCTTAGAGGACCCCTTTCAAGATTTCCTGTAGGGCTGGTTTTGTGTTTGCAAATTCCTTTAGTTTTTGTTTGTCCTGGAAGCTTTTTATCTCTCCTTCAATTTTCAATGACAGCCTAGCTGGATAGAGTATTCTTGGCTGCATATTTTTCTCATTTAGTGCTCTGAATATATCCTGCCAGTCCTTTCTGGCCTGCCAGGTCTCTGTGGATAGGTCTGTTGCCAATCTAATGTTTCTACCATTGTAGGTTACATATCTCTTCTCCCGAGCTGCTTTCAGGATTTTCTCTTTGTCTATGAGACTCGTAAGTTTTACTATTAGATGTTGGGGTGTTGACCTATTTTTATTGATTTTGTGAGGGGTTCTCTGTGCTTCCTGGATTTTTATGCCTGTTTCTTTTCCCAAATTAGGGAAGTTCTCTGCTATAATTTGCTCCATTATACCTTCTGCCCCTCTCTCTCTTTCTTCTTCTTCTGGGATCCCAATTATTCTAATGTTGTTTTGTCTTATGGTATCGCTTATCTCTTGAATTCTGCCCTCGTGATCCAGTAGTTGTTTATCTCTTTTTTTCTCAGCTTCTTTATTTTCCATCATTTCATCTTCTATATTACTGATTCTCTCTTCTGCCTCATTTATTCTAGCACTTAGTGCCCCCATTTTTGATTGCACCTCATTAATAGCCTTTTTGATTTCTACTTGGTTGGATTTTAGCTCTTTTACTTCTCCAGAAAGGGTTTCTCTAATAACTTCCATATTTTTTTCAAGCCCAGCTAGTATCTTTAAAGTGATGATTCTGAACTCTCGATCTGACATTGTACTAATGTCCGTATTGAATAGGTCCCTGGCAGTCGGTACTACCTCTTGTTCCTTTTGTTGAGGTGATTTTTTCCGTCTTGTCATTTTGTGCAGAGGAGACTAGATTAATGAGAGAACAAAATGCTAGCAGAGTAACCACGTCCCCAGAAAATATACTCTAAACAAATCAGAAAAGACCTGAAGCAGTGGGATAAGAAAGGGAAAGAGAGAAAAAAGAAAAAGAAAAAAAAGAAAAAGATAAAGATAAAAACAAAAACAAAAACAAACAAAACAAAACAACAACAACAAAAAAAAAACCAGAATGTGATCAAATATGATCAGGCTGGTATATAGATCAGTGCCACACACTAGATTTGGGGTGTATTTTGGTCTTTTAGAAGAAAGTGCCTCCCAAAATTTTAAAGAAAGAAAAACTTATATATGTACAAAAATAAGGGTTGATATGATGAAGGGATGGAATATGACTGTAAAAATGGAAATTATAAAAAATTTTATAAAAGGAATTGATAAGAAGTTGTTTGAAAAAAGAAAGAAGAGGATTTAAAAAAAGAAAAAGAAAAAAAAAAAGGGAGAGGATGTGATCAGGCAGGGGAATAGAAAACACCATATACTAGAGATTTAGGGTATATTTTAATCTGTTAGAAGAGACTATCTCAAAATTTTAAAGAGAGAACAACTTATATATATAAGCCAAAAATATGGGTAACTACTATTAAGGGATAGAATATAACTCTAAAAATGAAAAATAAAAATGTTTTTTTTTTTTTAAAAAGGGATTGATAAGATGTTGGTTGAAAAAGGGAAAAAGAAAAATTCAAAAAGAAATAAAAAGACAAAAAGACAGTTAAAAAAAAAATTACCTTTAAAAGACTAAAGAATCATGATAAAAAAGCCGTGAATTCTATGTGCAATAGTCCCCTAGCGCTGGAGTTCTGCCGTTCTCATTGATCGGTAAACTTGGTCTTGGCCGGCTGTTCTCCTGATCTTCTGGGGGAGGGGCCTGTTGCCGTGGTTTCCAAATGTCTCTGCCGGAGGCGGAATTGCCCCGCCCTTGCACCCTCCGGGCTAAGTAATCTGCTCGGGTTTGCTCTCTGGGGCTTTTGTTCCCTGCGAGCTTTCCCTGCAGCTTTGGAGGCAGAGAGTGAAAATGGCGGCCTCCCAATCTCTGCCCCGGAGGAGCCGAGAACTCGGGGCCCCGCTCCTCAGTGAGCCCCCAGAGAAAAGCCGTCAGTCACTCCCGTCTCCCCGCTCTCCGGCTGCACTCCGTGCTCGCCCGGCCTGTGACCGCGCGTTTCTATCTCTGGCACCCAGTCCCAGGTGGAGTCTCCAAACCCAGCAGATCCCTGCGGTGCACTCCCGCGCCGCTCCTCCCGGGGGAGGAAGGTGAGTCTCCCCAGATCTGCCGCTTGTTGGGTCCCTGCTGGAGGCGCAGGGGCCCGACGGTGCCGCGGATCACGGTTTATGGCCACCCCGAGCTGAGAGCCCGCGCCTGGGCTCCGCCTCTGCAGCCGGCTTCCCCGCTCCCTTACCTGAGAGCTCTGCCACACTCAGGCACCCCCGGTCTTTCTGCGACCCCGAGGGTCCTGAGACCACACTGTCCCGGAGGGTTCCACCCTCCGCTTAGCCACCGGAGTGACGTCCCTCAGCGGAGCAGACTTCTAAAAGGTCCGATTTTGTGCTCCGCGGCTCTATCACTTGCCAGAAGCGGCCGACAGAGGCCCCTCCCCCGCCGTCTATCCTCCTGAATATCGCCTCGGAGTCACTTCTCCGCACATCCTACCTTCCAGAAAGTGGTCGCTTTTCTGTTCGGAGAGTTGTTGCTGTTCCTTTCTTCGATCTCCTGTTGGGTTTGTAGGTGTTCAGAATGGTTTGATCCCTATCCAGCTGAATTCCTGAGAGGAGACGAAATCCAGGTCTCCTACTCCTCCGCCATCTTGCTCCGCCCCCCAATACAAATGTATTTTAATCAATTTTATTGACCATTAAAAATTGGCCATTTGGTATTTTGAGATAATGCGTAGTTAAGCTTTTCTACTGATCTATATCTAGTCAACACAGTGTTTCCCAACATGTGTTTCAGAGAACACCAGTTCTAGAGGGTGTTAGTAGATATTGTGCAAAAATGGTTCAAGGGCCAACTGGTTTAGGTTTATTTAGGTTTATTTACTTTATTTAGGTTTATTTACTACAGAACTTTAGAGAATGAGTTTGTAACCAAGAAAGGGAGACAGAATGTATAACATTACCTAAACATTTAATCAAAGTACTCCTTTTATTAGGAACACAGTATTGTACAGTACCTTGGCCAATATTCATCTAGTGAATTCAGGTTATTTAGGAAGATAATTGAAAGTTGATTGTAGGTATAAATATTATAACTTGCTTCAGCATTTCAGAGGGACCACAAAAGAAGATAAAATGGATTGAGCATTATGTTCCAGGCACTGTTCTAAGAACCTGACATGCATTCCCTTGTTTAACATTCAGAACGACCTTATGAGGAAGTTATAATCATCCTCATTTTATAGATGCAGAAACTGTCCAAATTCATGTGGCCAAGAAGTGGCAGGAGGATTCGAACTCACTCTTCTTATTTTTTAATTAACACTTTTTTAAGATTTTATTTATTTGACAGAGAAAGAGCACAAGCAGGGGGAGCGACAGGCAGAGGGAGAGGGAGAAGCAGACTCCCCACTGAGCAGGGAGCCCAGCTTGGGGCTCGATGCCAAGACCCTGGGATCATGACCCAAGCTGAAGGCAGACGCTTAACCGACTGAGCCACTCAGGCGCCCCTCAAACCCACTCTTCTTAACTACTCCACTATAGGGCATTTCTAGGATCAGTTATAGGTCTGACCTTCCCAAAGCTGTCTGATCTTGCACCAGTGTTTACTGTTAATTATTGTTGCTTTTTAGAACGTTCTCTTGTCCTTGTAGGGCTTGAACCCACTCTGTACTCTTCTTTTCCTAGATTCTCATAGCTATTATCACTTGTTTATTTTTCTAGATAACCTGCAGAGTAATATGTCATATTCAAAAAATAAAACAAAAATTTTGTTGGGGCTTTGATTGTGTTAAAACTCTAAATTAATATGAGAAGAATTGACATTTTATGATATTCAGTCTTTTCATTCATTAACATGATTTCCTTTCAGTCTTCTTTCAATCTTGGGTCTTCTCGGGCAGTAGTTCTCTTCAAGTGCATTTTAAGTAACTCAGACTTTCTTTAGAGATGAATATTTGGGGTATGGATCTCTCTTCCAAAACCATCTCAGTCCTTTAATGCTGCCCCCTCACCTTTGGTCCCTCTCTTCATCTCATGATTTAGCTAACTGTACCTTCCCTTCTCTACTCCTTGACAGATTTTTGAAGCCTTATTCTACTATTTGATGCTGATACCTTGTTTATTTTTTTAAAGATTTTACTTATTTATTTGACTGAGAGAAACACAGCGAGAGAGAACACAAGCAGGGGGAATGGGAGAGGGAGAAGCCGGCCTCCCGCGGAGCAAGGAGCCCGATGTAGGGCTCGATCCCAAGACCCTGGGATCATGACCTGAGCCGAAGGCAGATGCTTAACGACTGAGTCACCCAGGTGCCCCTGATACCTTGTTTATGCTTATTTATTTTTATCTCCAGAAATCCTCCAGCAAGTCCGGACCCCTCAGCACCTTCCTTTTACCTCTACCAATCATCTAGAGCAGATCCCATTTTCCCTTTGCCCCCTCCCTGTTCTACCCCCCTTTCACAACATTACTGACTGTCCCACCACCACCCGCAGGCTCTTCTATTGTTGGAATGCTGCCCCCACTCACATTCTGGCCCTGTGCATCCCCTTTGAGGTTTCCTCTCCCACTTCCTTCCCTCACCAAACCAGACAAGAGCTGTGACCTAAATAACTCTGCCTCCCCAGGTTCTACCTGGCCACATGGTAGAATCTCAACAGATGTTTCATCTCTTCCCCTGAAGTCCCATTGACAGAGATGGTGCAGTTGGCTTTATAAGATAAAATAATACTTTGTGCTCCTCTTTCTCTACCCTTAAAAAGATCATGACTATTACCTAGTTTTCATCCCAACATACATAAAGAATGAGGGATACTTTCAGCAAGGCAGGAAGGAGGGTGGTGGTGGCAACGCAGCAGAAGCAAGATAGCAGTTCATTTGTACAGATATTCCGAAGTTGATTGTTCATAATTCAGGAAGTGGCTACATCACTAATGAGTTATCAGAACATTATCATTTTCTTAAATATGTGAGGTGTTAAACTTTATATACTCCTATGTATGGTTTTATTTTGTCTCAGGATGATTCTAGAGATTTCTGTTAATTCATATCAGGTAGAATTTCTCCTGTTTTTCTCCAATAGAATACTTCTCTCATCTGACAATTAAATCCAATGAATTAAAGATTTCTGGCTTCTTCCATGTCCATCTATCTGTAAGAATGTAATCATTGTTGACATTTATTTGAGTAGGCTAAGCATTGCAAGGAGATCTAAAAAGAGATACATGATTCTCGTCCTTTAAAAGCTGACATTTGTGATATGGAGGGGTGGGGAGGACTCCAACAGAGAGCGCCTAAGTAATTTTTTTCAGCCTCTGCTTAAAGACCCAGCTCCAGAGAGTGCACGAAAGGGAAGTTTTCCAACCAGGCTTTTCATAGGGAAACCGAAAAACCCCCAAGAAAAAGTTCCCTCAATTAATACAATTGTCCATTTTCCTCACTGAGTCATAGGCTTACTGGATGGAAACCAAATAATCATTTCACTGTTAGTTAGAGAGCACAGGAACTTCATGTGGAAATGAGGGGGTGAGTTCTTTACTTTGTCTCATCTACAAGGAAGTGATGTGGATGCTTCAGCATCTTTATCCACCTGCTCTTTCAAGGTTCCTAAAATAAATCACCATCATCTCTCCTCCCAGGTCACTGTAGTTGCCTCCTGACTGGATGTCATACCCACTCCTGCCCAGTGAGCAAACACATGAATATCTGATGGGACTCTTAAACCTTCAATTCAATCTATTGACTACAATAGGTACTGGGCTTAATCTGATTAAGAAAAGTGAACATGATTCTGATTATTACCAGAAAGAAACATTTCCATGAGTTTGTTTCAGCTGGTCTGACCACAAGCTTTTGCTGAGTCTCTCCCATGGAAGTGTCAGGCACTGGGCTGGCCCTGGGTATATAGGTAGCTGATAAGAAGTAATGTTCTCTGCCTCTGAGTTGCTTACAGAGTCATTGGGACTAGAGACTTGAAAAAGAGACCATTATGGTGTGATGGTACAAGGAAAGTGTAATGGGGATACAGTGGGGGGGGGGGGAGTTACCTTCTTCTTTCTTCCTTTCCAGGTGGATGAGGAAGAGAACTGGGTTTTGAGAGATAAACATTCCAAGCGGAGGAGACAATGTGCACAGGCACCAGGCCTGCTCAGGGAACAGCAAGCAGCAATAGGGGAATGCCAAAGGGCAGCTGAATCCAGCTGCTGAATCCAGTCTTACATTCCAGACTTAAGGAAATTATCCTTTATCTTATGGATGAGGAGCCAAAGGAGGATTTTACACAAGGATAATTTAGTAATTCCAGCAGACGTGTGGATGGTGGTTTGGAGTAGGATAAGAGTAGAGGCAGGGAGACCAATGGGAGGCTATGGTCAAGGTCCTGGAGATGTTAATGGTCTAAGTCAGTGCCTCAACTCCTGGAAAGTGAGGGAAGAGTTACAGGGCCTGCAACCTGCCTTATTAATTCACTGAAAGAAAGATTTATTCCATAGCTTCTAAGAACACTCATAATTAATTAATATAATCAGCCATCAGAGAAATGCAAATCAAAACAACAATGAGATACTACTTCATACCCACAGGATGGCCATAATCAAAAAGACAGATCATAACAAGTGTTGGCAAAGGTATGGAGAAAGTGGAACCCTCATACACTGCTTTGTATGTAAAATGGTGCACTGCTTTGAAAAAGTATGGCTGTTCCTCAAAAGGTTAACATAGAATTAACATATGACCCAGCAAATCTACTCCTAGGTGTATACCCAAGAGAAACTGAAAACATGTGCACACAAAAACTTATACATGAATGTCCATAGCCACATTTTCATAATAGTCAAAAAAGTGGAAATAACCCAAAGGTCCTCTTAGTTTGGGTTGCTATAACAAATTACCATAGACTGAGTGTTTTAAACAACATACATTTATTTCTCACAGTTCTGGAGCCTGGGAAGTCCAAAATCATGGCTGGATTCTGATGAGAATCCTCTACTTGGTTTGCAGATGGTCATCTTCTCATTACATCTTCCTAGGGGGTTGAGAGAGGAAGGAAGTTCTTGTATGTCTCTTTTTATAAGGGCACTAATCCTATCAAGAAGACTCCACCCTCATGACCTGATTACCTCCCAAAGACCCCACCTCCAAACACCATCGCATTGTAAGTTAGTCTTCCACTTATGAATTTGAGGGGAACACAAGCATTCAGTCCATAGCAGTCCTTAAGTTGATGAATGAATAAATAAATGTGGCATATCCATATAGTGGAATATTATTTGGCAACATACTACAAGAGGGATGAACCTTGAAAACATTACACTAAGTGAAAGAAGCCAGTCAGTCACCAAAGACTACACATTGTATGATTTCATTTATATGAAATGTCCAGAGTAGGCAAATCTACAGAGACAGATTAGCAGTTGCCTGGGGCTAGGGAGGAAAATAGGGGTGACTACTAAAGGGAACATTTCTTTCTGGTGGGATGCAAATATTCTAAAATGGATTGTGCTGATGGTTGCACAACTCTGTAAATAAACTAAAAACCATTGAACTGTACACTTTAAATGAGTAAGAGATATGGTATATGAATTAGATCTCAATAAAGTTGTTACCAATAAAAGGGCAAAAATGTTACATACTAATTATGGAAAGAGAGAAAATATAAGTAAAACTAATATAACCTTCTTCACCAATCTGTAGTATGAAACAATCTATCTCTTCTTTCTCCAGATGATCACTCCATCCCCTTTGAGACCATGCTTCACAGGCTGATATATGTAGAGGGCAGTCCTTCCCAGTACCAAGAGACAGCATGGGAGACCCAAGTCACCACTCCTTTGTGCTCCTGCTCCTGAAGTAGGACCCATGGAGTTATGGGTGCTGGGGATTAAGACCACAAAGGTAAAGTGCCATTTTCATCACATCATATCAAGGTTACATACTACTAGCATTACTTGTCACTGTTGCTGTTGATCTTGGTCACCTCGCTGCAGTAGTGTTTGTCAGGTTTCTTCACTATAACACTACTCTCCCCCCACTTCCATACTGTACTCTTTGGAAGGAATTCACTATGCACAACCCACACTTAAGAGTGGGGAGTTATGTTCCACCTCCTTGTGGGCAGAATAGATTTGGAGTTCTGCATGGGAGATATGTTCATTCTCCCTGCATTAGTGAGGGTTCTTCAGAGAAACAGAACCAATAGGTGACAGATAGAGATAGATAGGTAGATGATGGATAGATAGATAGATAGATAGATAGATAGATAGATAGATAGATAGATAGATAGATAGATGATAGATATACATATAGACCTACAGAGAGAGAGGAAGAGATTAGAGGAATTGGCAATTATGGAGGTTGGCAAGTCCCAAGATCTGCAAGGTGAGATGGCAAGCTGGAGACCCAGGAGACCTGATGATACAGTTCTAGTCTGAGTCTGAAGGCCTGAGAACAAGGAAGATCCAATGTTTCAGTCTGAGTCTGAAGGCAAGAAGAAAACCTATATTCCAGTTGAAAGGCTGTCAGATATGAAGAGTCCTCTCTTACTTGGAGGAAGGTCAACCTTCAACTGATTGGTTGAATCCCTCCTACATTAGGGAGTGCAATCTGCTTTACTCAGTCTACCAATTTGAATGTTAACCTCATCTAAAAACACCTTCATAGAAACATCCAGTATAAACTTTAACCAAATATCTGGCACCCCATGGCCCGGCAAATTGACACATATAATTAACCATCACAAGTCCACATCTTATAAGTGTGGCACCCATATGTACCTCCTTAAGCCATACTTGATCTCCAAATAAAGACAATAGCAAAATCATAATTCCACCTAACACGGTACAACTATCTTGCATACAGCTGGAAACACACTAACCCCTTACCCAGAAGAGGACATAAAGTCCTTAAGTAATATTTACTCTTCTCCTTGATATGCTGTAACTTAAAAACTCATAAAAATTATATTCCTTGTCTCTCTAACTGGTCACATGGCTGTAGCTGGCATTTATAATTACCGTCTTCCACTACCCATTCTGTATTCCCTTTGCCCTCAACAAGCCCTTCAGCTGGTCCTGGTTCTCTATCTGATGGAGTGACCCAAACCTTCATTTCTGAAGGATCTGGGGCATTAATAGTCCAGCCTGGATTGGGTTATAGATTTCAATTTACCTTAATCATAGGACATGGTAATACTAAGAGACACCCTAAGAGATCTCCTGTATTCCAGACATAATCTTCCTTACATTCACTATGGAGTAGCAGTCCAATTTCCCCTTGGTAGTCAAGATCAGTTACCCCAGGCAATATAATAGCTCCCTTCTTTGCTTGTTGATTCAGAGGCATGAGGAGCCCAAAGTGGCTGGGCAGCCATCTTAACTTTCAGTTCAGTGGACTCATTGTTGTGTCTTCTGGTGGAAGCATTCTTCCCTTTACAACTAAGGCCTCTATTCAACAAATGGTGTTGGGAAAACTGGACAGCAACATGCAAAAGAATGAAAATGGACACTTACACCATACACAAAAATAAATTCAAAATGGATGAAAGACCTAAATGTGAGACAGGAAACCATTAAAATCCTAGAGGAGAACACAGGCAGCAACCTCTTTGACCTCGGCTATAGCAACTTCTTACTGGACATGTCATCACCAGAGGCAAGGGAAACAAAAGCAAACATGAAGTATTGGGATTTCATCAAGATAAAAAGCTTCTGCACAGTGAAGGAAACAATCAACAAAATTAAAAGGCAGCCTATGGAATGGGAGAAGATATTTGCAAATGACATATCTGATAAAGGGTTAGTATCCAAAATCTATAAAGAACCTATCAAACTCAACACCAAAAAAACAAACAATCCAATTAAGAAATGGGCAGAAGACATGAATAGACATTTTTCCAAAGAAGACATCCAGGTGGCCAGCAGACACATGAAAAGATGCTCAACATCAGTCATCATCAGGGAAACACAAATCAAAACCATGATGAGATACCACTTCACACCTGTCAGAATGGCTAAAATTTACAACCCGGGAAACAACATATGTTGGCGAGGATGCAGAGAAAATTCTCACTATTGGTGGGAATACAAACTGGTGTAGCCACTCTAGAAAACAGTGTGGAGATTCCTCAAAAAGTTAAAAATAAAACTACTCTATGATCCAGCAATTGCACTACTGGGTATTTACCCAAAGGATACAAAAATACAGATTTGAAGGGTACACACATCTGATGTTTATAGCAGCATTATCAACAATAGCCAAACTATGGAAAGAGCCCAAGTGTCTATTGACTGATGAATGAATAAAGAAGATGTGGTATATGTATACAATGGAATATTACTCGGCCATCAAAAAGAATGAAATCTTGCCATTTGCAATGACATGGATGGAGCTAGAGTGTATTATGCTAAGTGAAATAGGTCAGTCCGAGAAAGAAAAATACCATTTGATTTCACTCATATGAGGAATTTAAGAAACAAAACAGATGGACATATGGAAAGGGGGAAAAAAAGAGGGAAACAAACCATAAAAGATGCTTAATTACAGAGAACAAACTGAGGGGTGATAGAGAGAAGTGGGTGGGGGATGGGTTAAATGGGTGATGGATATTAGGGAAGGCACTTGATACAATGAGCACTGGGTGTTATCTGTAAGTGATGAATCACTAAATTCTATATTTTTTAAAAGATTTTATTTATTTATGTGAGAGAGAGAGAGCATAAATGGAGGGGAGGGACAGAGGGAGAGGGAGAAGCAAACTCCCAGCTGAGAAGGGGGCCCAACGTGGGGCTCGATCCCAGGACCCTTGAATCATAACCGGAGCCAAAGGCGGACACTTAACTGACTGAGCCACCCAGTGCCCCTAAATTCTATTTCTGAAACCAATATTACACTATATGTTAACTAACTAGAATTTAAATAATGATTTGAAAAAGAAAGAAAAAAAAAAAAAAAAAGAACTAAGTCCTCTTCCAGACCAGCAAAGCATAAGTTGTGAGAATAGGAAGCAAAAAACTTTGCTACTGGATCACTGGGGTAATAGTAAGTGGTGCCACTCCCATTTCCACCCCTTGATTCCTGGACTCGTGAGCTATGGGAGAAACAGCACCATATATTGGATGTCGATTCACAGTATGTACAGTGTTCCAGAGAACCTTGTCCCAGCCCTGCAAGGTATGGCCACCTAGCTGGTGCTGTAACTGAGTCTTCAAAAGGCCATTCCACCATTCTATCAAGCCAGCTGCTTCACAATGTAGGGTAAGGAGGAGAAGATGGTAAGACCAGTGAATCCCTGAGCATGAACCCACTGCTGTACTTCATTTACTGTTAAATGAGTTCCTTAATGAGAAGCAATGCTGCGTGGAATACCATGATGGTGGACAAGGTTTTCTGTAAGTCCATGGATAGTAGTTTTGGCAGAAACATTCCATGTAAGGAAAGCAATTTCATATCCAGAGTAAGTATCTGTTCCAGTAAAAACAAAACACCGCTCCTTCCATGATGGAAGCAGTCCAATATAATCAGCCTGCCACCAGGTAGCTGGCTGATCACCCTGGGAAATAATGCCATACTGGGGGCTCAGTGTTGGCCTCTACTGCTGGTGGATTGGGTACTCAGTGGTGACCATAGCCAGGTCAACATTGGTAAGTGGAAGTCCATGTTGCTGAGCCCATGCATGACCTCCATCCCTACCACCAGAGCCACTTCATTCATGAGCCCTCTGGTTGATATGACAGAGCCTCTCCCTGGGGAAATACAGAATGAGTCATCCTATCCACTTGATTATCAAAATCCTCCTCTGCTAAGCTCACCCTTTGGTTAATATTCATTTGGGACACAAATATATTAAGACCTTTGCCCTTCACAGAGATCTTTCTACATACACATCCCCAAGTTTCCTTGTCATGGAGTTTCCAATCATGTTTCTTCCCTGACCATTTGGCTACAGTCCATGAATCAGTCTATAATCACACATCTGGCCATTTCTTCTTCCTAACAAAGTGAACAACCAGGTGCACCACCTGAAGTTCTGCCCCCTGGGGGGGAGGGTTCCCTTCACCACTGCCTTCAGGGATGTCCCAGGAAGGGTCTGTAGTTCTACAGCTGTCCACTTGCAGGTGGTACCTACACAATGTGCAGAACCCAGGCTTTGTAAACCAGGCTCAAGTCTTCTCTTCCTCAGTCAACTGATTGTAGGCAACTCTCCATAAGGCTGGAGGTGCAGGCTGGGGAGAGAAGATAGTGTAGCGAGTGAGACCAAGCGCATTTGGTCCTCTTCTTCATGTAACTTTCTTGTGCACACTTACATATATACCACTTCCATTTGATGATGGGGTGCTGCTGTGCATGGCTTGCAGCGGGGGGCGGGGGGGGGGGGGGGGGGGGGATAAAACACCCAGTTCACAATGGGAAGTTCAGGTCTCGTGTTAACTTGGTAGCCCATCGTTAAGCATTAAGTCTCTACTAAGGCCCAGTTGCAGGCTGAGAGCTGTTTCCCGAAAGGAGAGTAGATATTTGCAGAGGATGACAGAGCTTTGCTCCCCAAATCCTAAGCGAATGTGCTGCAGTTCGCCCATAGGGACCTGCCTGAGGCTCCAAAACATCCTTATCTGCTACTGACATTTCAGACGCCATCGGATATGCTGGGTCATATACCACAGTCTAGACTTGTTGCAGAGCCTTCTGTTGCTCTGGGTCCCACTCAAAACCAGCAGCTTTTTAGGTCACTTGGTGAACGGGCTGGAGTAACACACTCAAGTGAAAATTATGTTGCTTCCAAAATCCAAAGAGGCCCCCAAGGTGTTGTGCCTCCTCTTTGGTTGTAGGAGGGGACAGATCCAATTTAAGGAGTTATGTTCTACCTCCTGGAGGACAGAGTATCTATATAATTTATTTAGAATTCTTCTGCACAGGAGATTTGTCTCTTCTCCCTATTTCTTTATTCAAGCATTTATACATGTCAGTATGGACCCATGAATATTTGTTTCTACTTTGGGTTGTAATCCAATACTACTTAATTTTGTTGCTCAAATTGTTCCAGCTTTGGCCATTGGGATCAGGACTTTATAAAGTTCCATAGGTGATTCCATTGCGCAGCCAAGGCTGAGAACCACTGCTGTAGGTAAAACGTTGTTTAGAATTTTACCACCATGAAAGCATTGATTTCCCTCAAATTAGGACAGATCCAAACTGAAAATAAAAAAGAACCTCAGATGGAGTCATATGCACCTGCAAATACTAACTTATACCTTCAAAGGGCAGTTAATTAGGGGTTTCTCCCTCTCTGCTCACTTTTTAACTGTAGACTGGGGCCTACATAAAATAATACTTGTTTCTTGATAAGGACAAATTTTAAATAAGTGGAGACTGTAGAAGAATTCAGTTCTTAAATCAACAAGCTAAGAGCTGCCTCATTGCCCAGAATAAGAGAAGATAAGTGACCCTCTGATAACTCCAGGGATTAGAACTCCGGATGTTTCTGCAGAGATGAGTGACTGTCTTGGGCAAGCCGCTGTTTTCAGTAAGTGATCTTGGCAACAGCAGCCTCAGTAGCTTCACCTTCAGGGAAAGATTCAACTGACTTTAACTAGGTCGAGACTTAAAAGGGCTTCTCCAAGGATCCCTGGCATGCAGAAGTAACAACTCAGAAAGTTACTGGTTCATTATTCTGAGCTAAAATCCCTTTCCCCAAGTATGGGCCTAGCCAAAGGGATAGCTGATTTCTAGCCCCAACAGTTTTAATTTGGGATTGCTATCAAGACAGCCAGTCATTTCAGCAATCCTCCTATAACATCTAGCAGCAATGACTGTCAAACGAATTTTCTTAGAACAACCCTGGCATAATTTTCGTAGAACAGTGTTTCTCAAGGTGTGTCCTGAACCAGCAGCATCATCATCCCCTAAGGACTTGTTGGAAATTCAAATTCTCAGGTCTCACACCAGACCTACTAAATTAGAAACTCTAGGATGGGTCCCAGCAACCTGTCCTAACAAGCCCTCCAGGTGATTCTGATGCATACTCAAGTTTGAGAACCACTGCCCTAGAATAAACCCAAGCAATCCTAGCATTGGTTTCCCTCTTTTCCTGGTGGCTTCTGTGATGAATAATAATGACCCGACTAGTCTCAGTGTTCCAGGAGCTCCCCACCAGTTCTGGGGAAGAGCAGGAACCATCTTTGTAACCCTATAGGCTATGCCTAGAACATGGTAGGTGCTCAGTAAATGCGTACTAGATGAAGGGATGAATGAATAGACAATAGAAGGGGAAGAATACCTGGAGGAGATTCATGAATGAGATCAATCAGCATGGTCCTAGAATGGAGGCTTGGAGACTTTTCACAATCCTACTGCCTTGCCTTTTGGGGTAATCATCAGAGACTGACTCAGAGTCCCTAAATGCTGGGCTCTACCACATTCCAGCTACCCTCAGGGCCCCCCTCAGGACATTTGGTGCTCCTCCTAACAAACAGCATTGCCAATCTCCTCTTTCCTTGAACCAGAGTGAGCTGAAGAAAAGCAAAAGACATCGGGAAAGGGGAGAGCAGGAGCCTTGCTGAACAGGAGGATGGGGCCAGGCAGAAGAAGGGATGCTGACAGGACAGAGAGATTGCACGTGGCTACCATGGAAGGGAAGAAAATCCAGCAGGGAAATACAGGTAAAGTGGGTAAAGTGCATTAGTCCAGTGAGAAGGTTCGTAGAAAATAAATAAATAAATAAATAAATAAATAAATAAATAAATAAATAAATAAATAAAATAAAACAAAATAAAATAAAAAGAAGGTTCATAGAACCTTCATGTATGCAGAAATGTAACAACCATGTCCACATGTCCTGGCCTGGGCCAATGGGATGTTTGGGGAGAAGGGGTGTGTGTGTGTGTGTGTGTGTGTGTGTGTGTGTGTGTGAGAGAGAGAGAGAATGAGAGAGAGAGGAATCTCCTGGCTTTAAAATGTTGGCTCTTATTTGTAAAACCAGTCAATGCCAGACAAAAGGCTTCTGCCAACAGCCAGGTTGAAAGCATCTGTTGGGAAATTTTCATTTTTTTCCTTTAAAAAATTATTTTTCTGCCTACCATTCATCAGGATGGCTATCATCAAAAAATTGGAAAATAGCCAATGTTGGCCAGGATGTGGAGAAGTCGGAACACTCGTGCATTGTTTGTTGGAATGTAAAATGATACAGCCACTTGGAAAACTGTTTGGCAGTTCCTCAAAAAGTTAAATTGCATAGAATTACTACATGATCCAGCAATTCCACTTCTAGGTATATACCCAAAAGAGTTAAAAACAGAAATTCAGATACTTATATATTCATTGTTCATAGCAGCATTATTCACAATAGCCAAAAGGTAGAAATCATCTAAATGCCCATCATCAGATGAATGGATAAACAAAATGGGGTATATACAAACATGGAATATCATTCGGCCTTCAAAAGTCATGAAATTCTGACACATGTTACAATAGGGATGAACCTTGAAGACATTATGGTAAGTGAAATAAATCAGACTCAAAAGGACAAATATTGTATGATTCCACTTATCTGAGGTACCGAGACTAGGCAAATTCATAGGGACAGAAAGCAGAATACAGAGCACTAGGGGCCAGGTAGAAGCAATGAGGAATCATTGTTTAATGGGTACAGAATGTCAGTTTGGAAAGATGAAATAGTCCTGGAAATGGACAGTGGTGATGTTTGTATATCTTGTGAATATATTAGTGCCGCTGAATCATACACTTAAAATGGTAAATTTTTTGTACATTATTTTTCTAAAAAATAGCTAACATTTACTGACTGTCTATATGTGCCAGGAAGTATTCTGAGTGCTGTAGGTTCTCACTATTGCCCTCTGAGGTGCTGTTATTATCATCCCAATTTACAGATGAAGAAACAGAGGCACAATACGGTTAAGCACCTCTTCCAGGTCATACCTGGCTGGCATCAGAGTCAGGTTCATGCCCTCAAATGTGATGAACACTGTCTCTGCTCAATCCAAGTAATCATCTCAGTAGAGAACCCATCTGACCATCTGAATGTAACTCAGATGTCACAAATCCTGGCTCTGCTCCTTGCTGGCAGTGTGGGCTTAGACAGATTATGTGTGCACTTTACCTCCCAAACCTCCCAAATTTGTTCATGTCTCTGTATCTCTACTTCTGTCAGCCTCTCTAGCTTCTCCTTCAGCAGCAGGCTCGTTAATGGGCTCTGGGCCACTGCCATTTACCTTATCATCTGTTCTCTACAGAGCAGCCACAGTGGCCTTCAAAAGTCAGAACCCATTAGTCCCTGCATATGACATTCCAAAGGCCTCCTGCAGTACCCAGAATCACTTCCTAACTCCTAACCCTGAGAGAACAGGTAAGTCCATCATACCAGAAGCCCGGGTAGGAAGCTCTGCTCTTCAGGAGTTGGCGCCTGCTTCCCTCTCCAACTCTGCTCTATACCAGACTTCTTCCTATTCCTCCAATGTGCCCAGTTGGTCCCACCTCAGGACCTTTGCACTTGCTGTTTCCTCTGCCTGGGTTGCTTTTCCCCCAGGTCTTGTTATGAAACCTCCTTTCTGTCATTCAGGTTACAGCTCACTAGTAAATGTTATTTCTTTGAGCTACCATCTCTGAAGACTAATCAAAAACAGACCCCCAAACACATCGTCTTATTTTATTCCTCTATACTACTTACTACTATATAATAGTTGTTCACAGACTTATTTGTCTCTTATTTTTATTTTTCCCTTGAAATAGAAGTGCCTTGAAGGCAGTAACCTTGATTTACCACTGTTTCTGGAGGACCAAGCTCAATGTCTGGCATATCAATAAATATTGGTTGAACACACGAATGAAAAAATGAGCCTGGACATCCTTACCTGTATAATCTGAGCCTCCGCACATGCTGATCACCCTGCCTGGATGGCTTTTGTCCCTCTTTGCCTGGCTGTCTTCTACTTGGACAAGGTGTCTGCTTTTCACCCTCTCAGGGGCACCTTCCCTCACTCCTCAGACCACATTGAATCACTTTGTTCCCTGTACATTTCACCACCTAGTTCTTAATGTCCGCCTCCCTCGATAACATTTCAGCTCCCCAGGAGAGCTGGGACTCTGTCCATTTTTGTCCCAACACTATTCCCAGTGCCTAGCACCATGCTTGGCTTGCATGGGTGCTCAATAAATGTTTTTGAATGAATTAATTTTGTAAGATTAAGTTAATACTTACCTGGGTTGTTGTGAAGAGTTAATGAGGTTTTGTGTGTAATATGCTTCACAGAATTTGGCACAGAGTAATTACTCCCATTACAACAGTAGCAACAATAACAAACACATGTTAGAAGCAGAAGAGGCCAGGCCAGCCACTCAGCGAACTGAAGCTAGCATGTGGAGACTGTCGCTGCCTGGTTTGAAGAAGGAGGCAGCTGGAACAAAACTTGAATACCCGTTAATAATCCTGATGCCAGTGGGACTATCAAATCTCACAATTCTTTCTGCATTTTCTTTGACAACTGTGGCCTGATCAGGTGACTGTCTTGCATGGTGCTCACTCTTAGGGACAGATCCAGCCTTCTGAAGCCTAGAGCTTATTCAATCTGGGGCACCCTCCTTAAGAAAAATAATACAAAGATACAAATAAATAACTACAACATTATGAAAGTGAGTATAAAGAATGAGAAAAAAAGACAAACAAATTTTTTAAAAAGCTTACAAATACTACAAATATTACAAAATTCAGAAAAATAACAATATTTTTATTAGTTAATAGCTAAATCACCTCTACATGATAAATTTTGGGAAAAAAGTAAATTTGTATTTGTTAATGATTAAATAACCTCTATAATATTTTTCTTTACATTTCTGGGCTACATAGTCTTTAATCACCTGTTTATGTGATGACAGTATTTGAATTGTCATTTTTATAGAGAAAAGAGAAAGATATTTCAGTCTTTTCTCTAGCATAATTGATAGGAATTTATTTTTTATTATTGGTAAATTAGAAAAGTTTCCTTCAGCTTCCCAACTCATGATTCCTAATGCCTCACAAATATTTAGGGTTCTTATACAATTTGGGAGAAACTCGATCAAGTTTCTTCACATGTGCACTATGAGATTTCAGGACATGATCAAGCATGTTCCTCACAGGAGAGAACCTTCCAATCAACAGAACCAAATTCTCCACCCACAGTTTTCATCTTGATGATCAGACTATTCCACAGATTAGCTTCCAGCGCTGTATTCCAAGCCTTGCTTCTCTTTTAGTACCCATCCACTTCTGGTGGTGGGCACCATAAACACATTCATGAAGCAATATGACCTCTGGCCCTGCCTCTTCATGTCAGAGTATCGGGTAAGTTGGCACAGGGTATGTCTGGAGAAAGCCTGGACAGCTCACAATAACTTTATATACGAAATGACTGTGAACCACATAGAGAGATAGATAGATAGATACCTCCGAAGAAACCCTCCCTAAATGGATCCCCCAACTCAACTTCTCCTTAGCCAAATCCCCCAAGTGCTTATGGCCACTCCAAAACTACCCAGCATAGGGGAAGCATGACAGAGGGGAAGTTGGAGCAGAAAAGACATAGCCATTAACCAGTTGTGGTTAGAATTCTTATTTTTGTAAATTTTATGAACACACATGACCATGTGAATATGTTGCAAGAGTCTCTGCCAGGATTTAGAAGGGCCTATGCAAATGAGGGGCCCAGAGACTTTAAAACCACTTATTCAATGAATTAAATAACTGAATGAATGGATAAATGAATTTAATAAGTTGAAGAGGTAAAGTAGCATCCTAGGTATTAGAATTTTCTAGTTAATGAACTTGAAAGATCTGATCGAGCCAGCGTGACAATCCAGTCTCTGGACCCTAGTTCAATTCCCACTCCATAGAATCATGCTTCATCTGTTAATGATGTCCAGAAAGTGTCAAAACCAACAAGTGTAGTTCTAACAAGTGCTGTTCCTTCAAATTGAAGTTAAAAAAAAAAAACTCTGTTGTATACAACTCTTCACTCTGTAAATTCTTAAGATTGTCAAATAAATACACCATGAACCTATGAGTTATCTTGCCAAAAATACTGAATGTGAATCTGATCAAGATCTGATCATAAATTTTAGAAAGGCCTAACTACCAATTTACCAGAAATTTTGAAAATAGAGTATATTCACCAACACCACAGGGATACATCTGCAAAATCCAGCCTGTGGGAAATGCTACAGGACACATAACCCAACATCAACATATAAATCACAAAGAAAGAAAAAGAAACAGCTAAAGAGGAAAGTATACATTTAAAGTATTTGAAAGATTTAAAATTAACTATGACGTGTGGACTTTATTTGAATCCTTATTTTTTTTAAAGTAATAAAAAACATTTTGACATGGACAAGACAATTAGAATTGGAACACTGATTTAATCTTAGAGGAAAAGTTGGTAGGAAAAAAATTAAACCATCAATAGGTGGAAAACAGTACATATAATGACCATCGTCTTTGCAAATTCGTTGTTTTCTAATTATAAAATAATAAAAGGTAAAAGTATCACCTGCTTCCCTGCTCCTCAGTCTTCTCCTCAGAGGTTAATTTAGTGTATATCCTTTCTGTATATACAAATATGTATAATTATGTAATTATTAAAATATATGTGTTGTGTATACATGTGTATACATATAAATGCACAACACATATATTTTAATAATTATATAATTATTTATTTTTATATACATGTGTATACATATAAATATACAACACATAATTAATTTAATTATTAATAATTTAAATAATTAAAAATTAGTACATAAAACACATAATTAAATTAATAATACACATTCAACATATGTGTATACATATAAATACTAAAAATTATAATTTTTATAAAATTTGTAATCTATAAATTTTATAAACATATAAATATAAAAATTTATAAGATATATAAATATTAAAAATATTACATAAATTTAAAATATATATAATAAAATATATTATTACATAATATGAAATTTTTATAAAAATTATCAAAATAAATATATAAATTTTATAAATATATAAATATAAAAATTTTGTAAAATTATAAGAATATATATAAAAAATTATTACATAAAACAATAATTGAATTAATACACATTCAACATGTGTATACATATACACAACATATATTTTTATTTTTATTTTTATTTATTTTTTATTTTTTTATTCTTATGTTAATCCCCATACATTACATCATTAGTTTTAGATGTAGTGTTCCATGATTCATTGTTTGTGCATAACACCCAGTGCTCCATGCAGAATGTGCCCTCCTCAATACCTATCACCAGGCTAACCCATCCTCCCACCCCCCTCCCCTCTAGAACCCTCAGTTTGTTTTTCAGAGTCCATTGTCTCTCATGGTTCGTCTACCCCTCCGATTTCCCCCCCTTCATTCTTCCCCTCCTGCTACCTTCTTCTTCTTTTTTTTTTTTCTTAACATATATTGCATTATTTGTTTCAGAGGTACAGATCTGAGATTCAATAGCCTTGCACAATTCACAGCGCTTACCAGAGCACATACCCTCCCCAGTGTCTATCACCCAGTCACCCCATCCCTCCCACCCCACCCCCCACTCCAGCAACCCTCAGTTTGTTTCTTGTGATTAAGAATTCCTCATATCGGGCGCCTGGGTGGCTCAGATGGTTAAGCATCTGCCTTCGGCTCAGGTCATGATCCCAGGGTCCTGGGATCGAGTCCCGCATCGGGCTCCCTGCTCCTTGGGAGCCTGCTTCTCCCTCTGCTTCTCTCTCTCTCTCTGTCTCTCATGAATAAATAAATAAAATCTTTTTAAAAAAAAAAAGAATTCCTCATATCAGTGAGGTCATATGATACATGTCTTTCTCTGTTTGACTTCTTTCGCTCAACATAATACCCTCCAGTTCCATCCACGTCGTTGCAAATGGCAAGATCTCATTCCTTTTGATGGCTGCATAATATTCCATTGTATATATATACCACATCTTCTTTATCCATTCATCTGTCAATGGACATCTTGGCTCTTTCCACAGTTAGGCTATTGTGGACATTGCTGCTATAAACATCAGGGTGCACGTACCCTTTCGGATCCCTACTTTTGTATCTTTGGGGTTAATACCCAGTAGTGCAATTGCTGGATCATATGGTAGCTCTATTTTCAACTTTTTGAGGAACCTCCATACTGTTTTCCAGAGTGGCTGCACCAGCTTGCATTCCCACCAACAGTGTCGGAGGGTTCCCCTTTCTCCGCATCCCCGCCAACATCTGTCGTTTCCTGACTTGTTAATTTTAGCCATTCTGACTGGTGTGAGGTGATATTTCATTGAGGTTTTGATTTGGATTTCCCTGATGCTGAGCGATATTGAGCACTTTTTCATGTGTCTGTTGGCCATTTGGATGTCTTCTTTGGAAAAATGTCTGTTCACGTCTTCTGCCCATTTCTTGATTGGATTCTTTGTTCTTTGGGTGTTGAGTTTGATGAGTTCTTTATAGATTTTGGATACTAGCCCTTTATCTGATATGTCATTTGCAAATATCTTCTCCCATTCTGTTGGTTGTCTTTTGGTTTTGTTGACTGTTTCCTTTGCTTTGCAAAAGCTTTTTATCTTGATGAAGTCCCAATAGTTCATTTTTGCCCTTGCTTCCCTTGCCTTTGGCAATGTTTCTAGGAAGAATACACAACATATATTTTAATAATTATATATTTATTTTTATACTGTATCATATAATTATATATGTATTATATAATCATATATTTTTAAATTATTTAAATATATATTTCAAAATATTTAAAAAATTTTAAACTATATGTAAAATTCTATATGATTATATAATTATGTATGCATATACAACATATATATTTTTAATAATTATATAATATATATTTATTTTCAATAGGACTAAAGAAATATGTAAATAAACATTGAACTCAGTGATATGCATGCTGACATGTTTAGGGGTGAAGTGTACTGATATCTGCAAACTTATCTTGAAATGCAGCAAAATAATAAGTTGGATCAATGGATGGTATATTAGTCTGCTAGGGCTACCATAACAGAATACTGCAGATTGGGAGTCTTAAACAACAGACATTCATTTCTCGTAGTTCTAAAGGCTGGAAGTCCAAGATCAAGGTGCTGACAAGGTAGGCTTCATGCTGAGGCCTCTTCTCTTGGCTTGTAGGCAGCTGTGATCTCACCATGTGCTCACATGACCTCTTGGGGAGAGACACAGGGCATGCTATCTGGTGTCTCTCCTCATAAGGACACTAATCCTATCAGATTAGGGCCCCACCCTTATGACCTCAGTTAACCTTAATTACTTTTTTAGAGGCCCATCTCCAAATACCGCCACACTGGGAGTTAGGGCTTCAATATATGAATCTTGCAGGAGACGCAAACATTCGGTTTGTAACAGATTGATAAAGGAATGGACAGATTTAGGGTAAAGCAGATAACAGTAAAATGTAGGTTGTAGAATCTAGCAGGTAGGTATATGAGCACTCACTGTATAATTATTTCAACTTTTTTATGTGTTTGAGGATTTTCATCCGCAAACACAATGTTGGGTCTTTGAATGTTGTAATGTTGGGTCAAAAAAAAGGGAAAGTCAAGTGTGGTGAGGTTGAGAAACTTGCCTGAGGTCACACAGCTAAGAATTGTCATAGCCAGCCTTTGAACTCTGACCTTTCCAATTGTTGAGCCTGGGCCCTTAATCAGTATGTACATGCACCTTCCCTAGCAGCTGACCCACTCACATTCATTTACCCCTTTATGCACACAGAGCTGGTGTTCTTTCATTTTACAGATGGGGGAGCTGAAGCCTCAAGAACTCTAGGACTTGCCCCAGTACATTTGCCTCGGAGGTAGGAGCACAGATGGTCTCACTGCTGGCTCATCTTCCCAGGTAGAGGGTGTGGAAAGAGCATGTGCTTTAGCATCTGATGGACTTCCATTAAAAAACGGACTCCAGATAAACTGGTTTTAAGAAGAGTAATGGTCTGAAGGTAAAATGGAGAGAGAGGGGCACCACTCCCACTTCCTGACCCTGAGGAATTCTTGTCTGAGAGGTAATTCAGCCTCCACCCAACAGAGCTTTAGGATCCTCGGAAGTTGGCAGATCCCCTTAAAAAGGAAGGGAATGTTTGGAGAAGACTTGGTTTTCTCATCTGTAAAATGGCAGGTGATAATGCCTGATTCAAAGGGGCTATATAAGAATTAAGTGAGAAAAAAATTAAATGAGCATGTGCAATGTCTGACATACAGTAACCATGCATTTTATTTATTAATTTTCCAGCTTTATTGAAGTATAATTAACAAATGATAAACTACACATATTTAAAGTGTACAATTTGATAAGTTTTGACATAGGCATACACCCATGAAACCATCATCACACTCAATTTAATGAATATAGCCATTATTCTGAAAAGTTTCCTCCTGCCCCTTGGTAATCCTTTTCTTCATCTCTTTCTGTCCCACTTCTTTCATCTACAGACAACCACTGATCTGTGTCACTACAAATTAGTTTTAATCTTCTAGAATCTCATATAAATTAAATTATACTATATGTATTCTTTTGGAGGGGGGGATGAGATTTGACTTCTTCCACTCAACATGATTTTGAGATTCATCCATGTTGTTCATTCCATTTTATTGCTGAATAGTATTCTCTTGAAAGGGTGTTATCACAATTTGTTTATCTGTTCACTGGTTGATGGATATTTCAGTTGTTTCTAGTTTAGGGCTATTATAAATAACGCTGCTGTAAACATCAGTGTACAAGTCCTTGTTTGGACATACGCTTTTATTTCTCAGGGTAAATACTTTTGAGTGGAACGGTTGGATCATATGATTGGTGTACGTTTATTCTTACCAAACAGCCGGACTCTTTTCTAGTTCAACCCTTTACTGTTACTGCTGGCCATGTATGAGAGATCCAGTCCCTCCACATTGCTACCAATACTTGTCATGGTCAGCCTTTTTAATTTTAGCAGTTCTGATGGGTGTGTGATGGCATCTCCTTGTGGTTTTAGTTTACATTTCCCTGATGATTAATGATGTTGAGATCTTTTCACATACTTGTTTGCAGTTTCTGTATCTTTTTTGGTGGAATATTTGTTCAAACTTTTTACCCATTGTTTTAATTGAGTTGTATTCTTATTATTGAGTTTCGAGTGTTCTTTATATATTCTAGATGGAGGTCCTTTGTCAGATACATGCTTGGCAGAGCACTTTTTAATGTTAAAGAAAAAATCTTAAGAGCCATGATAACAATTGTGACTTCATTATCTTGGTAATTGAGAAAATTAATACAAAGGCCTCAGTGATTGAATAATCTTTCTAAATTAATCCCTATTGGGGCACCTGGGTGGCTCAGTTGGTTAAGCGTCTGCCTTTGGCTCAGGTCATGATCCCAGGGTCCTGGGATCAAGCCCCACGTTGGGCTCCCTGCTCAGCGGAGAGCCTGCTTCTTCCTCTCCCTCTGCCTGCCACTCCCCCTGCTTGTGTGCTTGTTCTCTCTCTCTCTCTGTCAAATAAATAAATAAAATCTTTAAAAAAATTAATTAATTAATCTCTATTGCATCAATCATAGCAGCATGTGCCTCCTCAGGAGGTAATCTAACAGAGTAGTTAAGACAAGAGTTTTCAGAAAGAAAAAACTTTTATAAGCTATTAACACTACATGTTTGGAAGTTGCTCCAACCCAAAGCATCACATTGTCATTTGTGTTTCCTGGGGAGAAATTGCCAGAACATACTACATCAGGTTTGGTTGCCACCAAACAGATCTCTGATTCCACAGTCTTGCACACTTCACTGCGCTCACCATAGCACATACCCTCCCCAATGTCTATCACCCAGCCACCCCATCCCTCCCACCCCCCACCACTCCAGCAACCCTCAGTTTGTTTCCTGAGAGTAAGAATCCCTCATATCAGTGAGGTCATATGATACATGTCTTTCTCTGTTTGACTTATTTCGCTCAGCATAATACCCTCCAGTTCCATCCACATCGTTGCAAATAGCAAGATTTCATTCTTTTTGATGGCTGCATAATATTCCATTGTGTATATATACCACATCTTCTTTATCCATTCATCTGTCAATGGACATCTTGGCTCTTTCCACAGTTTGGCTATTGTGGACATTGCTGCTATAAACATCGGGGTGCACGTACCCCTTCGGATCCCTACTTTTGTATCTTTGGGGTTAATACCCAGTAGTGCAATTGCTGGATCCTATGGTAGCTCTATTTTCAACTTTTTGAAGAACCTCCATACTGTTTTCCAGAGTGGCTGCACCAGCTTGCATTCCCACCAACAGTGTCGGAGGGTTCCCCTTTCTCTGCATCCCCGCCAACATCTGTCATTTCCTGACTTGTTAATTTTAGCCATTCTGACTGGTGTGAGGTGATATTTCATTGAGGTTTTGATTTGGATTTCCCTGATGCCAAGTGATGTTGAGCACTTTTTCATGTGTCTGTTGGCTGTTTGGATGTCTTCTTTGGAAAAATGTCTGTTCATGTCTTCTGCCCATTTCTTGATTGGATCATTCGTTCTTTGGGTGTTGAGTTTGTTAAGTTCTTTATAGATTTTGGATACTAGCCCTTTATCTGATATGTCATTTGCAAATATCTTCTCCCATTCTGTCGGTTGTCTTTTGGTTTTGTTGACTGTTTCCTTTGCTTTGCAAAAGCTTTTTATCTTCATGATGTCCCAATAGTTCATTTTTGCCCTTGCTTCCCTTGCCTTTGGCAATGTTTCTAGGAAGAAGTTGCTGCGGCTGAGGTCGAAGAGGTTGCTGCCTGTGTTCTCCTTTAGGATTTGGATGGACTCCTGTCTCACATTTAGGTCTTTCAACCATTTGGAGTCTATTTTTGTGTGTGGTGTAAGGAAATGGTCCAGTTTCATTCTTCTGTATGTGGCTGTCCAATTTTCCCAACACCATTTGTTGAAGAGACTGTCTTTTTTCCATTGGACATTCTTTCCTGCTTTGTCGAAGATTAGTTGACCATAGAGTTGAGGGTCCATTTCTGGGCTCTCTATTCTGTTCCATTGATCTATGTGTCTGTTTTTGTGCCAGTAGCATACTGTCTTGATGATGACAGCTTTGTAATAGAGCTTGGAGTCCGGAATTGTGATGCCGCCAGCTTTGCTTTGCTTTTTCCAATTGCACCCAAAACCATAAGATACCTAGGAATAAATCTAACCAAAGAGGCAAAGAATCTGTACTCAGAAAACTATAAAATACTCATGAAAGAAATTGAGGAAGACACAAAGAAATGGAAATACGTTCCATGCTCATGGATTGGAAGAACAAATAGTGTGAAGATGTCAATGCTACCTAGAGCAATCTACACATTCAATGCAATCCCCATCAAAATACCATCCACTTTTTTCAAAGAAATGGAACAAATAATCCCATTCACTATTTTTGATACTCACTTTTTCTTGTTTAATTTCTGCCTGCTTTTCTTTCATAATTTCTCAGTTTTGGGTGTGTTTTTTTTTTAATATACAGTACAATGTACTGAAGTCAGTTTCAAGTGAAATCTGAAATCAGTGGAATGTCATTTAAATCTTTCCAAATTAATCCTCACAGAAGCAAAAGGCACACTTGAATTCTATTTGCATAAGTATTTGTAAAATAAAAAAGGCAACATCTCAGTAAACGTAATGTACAAAATTGTAGGTTCTACTACTACACACATCAGTGAGCAGCTTAAATATTGCAGGCAATCCTAAACACACTATAGCTAGTCAACTGTAAGCTATCTATATACAGGTTAACCGAGCTTTATACATGTTCCACACTATGCAATAAAACATAGACCAATAAAATTTCCAAAACATATCTTAAAGTTTATGTGACAACACCAAGTCATTATAAAGTAATGTCCTAGTAGAACACCCCCAGGGAAAATTAATGCTAACTCAGTGCCAAGGGCTTCTGGCCAAGTCACAGAAACTCAAAAGATCAATTCAAGTCTCAAGTCATTTAGGCAAAATAACATCTCCCAAGATCTACCGAGGAGATTACAACAAAACAAAGAATGGAAATAACCAACCTACATAGGTCATTATCTTAGATAAAAATCACGGGGAAATGAAAATGGAATCCATTGCTACCTGTGTTTGTTATGCAATATCATTTAAGTGGGTACAGATGAGTTTCTCATCAATTCCAAATATGCACACATTCTTGTATCTAAAAAGACAATATTTTTTAAAGAAATCATCTTATTAGTCAGTTATAATCACCATTTAGCATCTTGGTTATTAGTAGCAATGTATTTTCTTTTTTAACACAGGGACAGGACACATGAAAGTAAGTTGTATCCAGTCCAGTTCTAATGTGACAAGAATACCTTATAAATGCCTTATGTAGGTAACCTGATGGATAGTTGAGAGCCCTTCACAAGTATCAGCAGTCTGTTGACAGTCAGGGAATGGATGCATCCCAACCTGAGGGTGTTTTCCTGCCACTAGCAGATGCAGTAACATCCTATAAGAAAAACTAAGGATTTAATAAATAATTTCTTATCATTCATTTTTATAGCTACTATGCTTTAATCTTTCTCCTTGGGCATCTTAAACAAACATTTAAAAATCTTTGTCATGGGGTGCCTGGGTGGCTCAGTGCATTAAGCATCCAACTCTTGATTTTGGCTCAGGTCATGATCTCAGGGTTGTGAGAACGAGCCCCACGTCGGGCTTGAGATTCTCTCTCTCCCTCTCCCTCTGCCCCTGCCCCCACTCATGCATGCTCTCTAAATTAATTAATTAATTAATTAATTAAATCTTTCAAAACAATCTTTGTAACACTCTCCCTTACTAGAGGTGATGCATTGTAATGCACTCTGTCACACTACCCCGGACCCTAGGTAATGAATGCACTGACTAGGGAGGAGCCTGGGATGGGGGAAGTCTCTCAGTTCTAGAGGCTGGATGTCCAAGATCAAGGTGTCAGCAGGGTCATTCTCTTTCTAAAGGCTCTAAAGGAAGAATCCCTCCTTGCCTCTTCCTGACTTGGTGTTCCTTGGCTTATGGATGCTAGGGTGCTGTGCTAACGGGGCTTGCTGGATAGAGGCTATTTGCGGTGCCAGGGTAAGCCGTGCACAGGGAAGTGTCATGCCTCTCAACTTGCTCAAATCTGCTCTCCAGGATGCCAAGGCTAGCTCTTCACAGGGAGGTGCCATGCTGGCATGGCTGTGAGGCTGCCCACAGGGACGTGCCATATGCCACTGGCCACCCCTGTACACTGCAGGAGCCCAGCCTGACCAGCTACCCTTGCTGCAGGAGCCTAGTTTTATGAGAAGCACGTTAGAATCAGGAAGCAAAACCCTCCGTCCTCTAGTGTTTCTAAAGTACCTTTTACCAACAACACTTAGCATCATCTCAGCAGGCAAAGGAGAAATATTTATAGGGTCCATTTCCATTGTCACAGAGTAGGCAAAGAAGGATAGATTTAGGGCGCCTGGGTGGCTCAGTCGTTAAGCATCTGCCTTCGGCTCAGGTCATGATCCCAGGGTCCTGGGATCGAGCCCCGCATCGGGCTCCCGGCTCAGCGGGGAGCCTGCTTCTCCCTCTCCCACTCCCCCTGCTTGTGTTCCTGTTCTCGCTGTCTCTCTCTGTCATATAAATAAAAAAAATCTTTAAAAAAAAAAAAGAAGGATAGATTTAGAGCCAAGAGGCAGTAAGTTGATAATTGACACAGCCTACCTTTTTGGCTACACAGCTTCCATATACATCTTTCTACAAGCATTTCAACTTATATAAAATAGCAAAGCAACTTTGTGTTTCTTTTTTTTTTTTAGATTTTATTTCTTTTAAAGATTGATTTATTTATTTTAGAGAGGGGCGAGGGGCAGGGGGAGAGGGAGAATCTCAAGCAGACTCCCTGCTAAGCACAGAGCCCGACACAGGGCTCGATCCCAGGACCATGAGGCCATGACCTGAGCCGAAACCAAGAGTCGGACACTAAACTGACTGAACCACCCAGGTGCCCCTAAGATTTTATTTTTTTAAGTACATTCTACACCGAGTGTGGGGCTCAGACCCACAACCCCAAGATTGAGAGTCACATGCTCTACCAACTGAGCCAGCCAGACACCCCACAACTTTATATTTCTAACTAATAAGATACAGATATCCTTCCAAGTGAAGAAATTCTCACCCTTTCATCAAAATGAAGAGAAGCAAGTTCCAAACAGTCATTGTATCCATTACTGGTTATGTTAATTAATCCCCAAGTTTTGTCACAATTTAATTTGCTATTCTGTTATCTTAAAGACTAAGCTATAAAGCTAACCTCCAACAACTTATATTTAAAAATAAAAATGAGAGGGATGAAGAAAATGGTTGATATATGCAAATAAAAACCTACATATACCAAGCAAAGAGAAAATATGCAAAGCAATATACTCCTCATTTCTTTATTTGGCCATGAGGCTGTAGTTGATATCTATGGCTTCTTCCTTTTATTCCTCATCCTGAATTTCTCCCACCTTCAGTCAGAACTTCAGTTGGTGGGGATTCTTTATCTGGTGGAATAACACAAATCTTCATTCCCAAAAGGACTGAGTAGCCAATTATCTTGCATTTGTTGTTTGTTTCTGTGGTTTCCATTAACCCTCAACATGGGGCATGGAAATACTAAAGACACCCCAGAAAATCCCCTGGGTTCCAGACAAAGTTCTCCTTGTCCCTACTGTGTAACAGCAATTTAGTTTCCCCTTAGTAGTTAAGATCAATCACTGCAGCCATTAGACTGACTTTTTTTCTGCCTGTTGGTTCAGTGGCATAGCAGCCCAAAAAGGGCAGAGGGAAGTCTCACTTTCCAACTTAATAGAACCATTGTCGTTTTCCCTGGTGGAAAGACTTCCTCTCTGGGGACTAAGACCTCCACACCAGCAGAACTCAAGGATGAGAGGCAAAAATGAGCTGGAAGTGAGTTATTAGGTAAAATACTAAGAAGAGCCACTCCCATTTCCACCCCTGGATTCTGGTTATGTGGGAGCCAACCTGCCCTTTCTTGGGTCTATAAATTGACTTAGGTCTGGAAACCGGTAGAAGGCCATGACTACCCACAGTGGTGGCTCAAGGCAGGTGTTTGGCTCCCAGACTTAGAGTCTTTTCCTCTTATATAGATGAAGCTACCCTAGTAGATGGCTCATCTATTTTCACTGTGGGAGCATGATAAATTAACCACCATCAAAGACCAGGCGAAGGCATTCTGATGACCCTCCACAGTAGATGCACCTACTCTACCTCTGGTGATTAAGTGCTGCCACTCTCCCTGCCACTCTAAGGTCCTATCATCACCATTGGGCTTGGGGAGGCTGTGTCAGTGGCCATATCTGCCACCTGGCCTGCCAAGCAGAGCAACCACAGAGCTGTCCTTTGAGAGAGTTTGCAGGGGCTCCACTTGTTAATGCATTTCTCAATTGCTTTAGTGAGAGAGAGGTGCTCTGGCCCTTGTTATGCAGCATAGTTGGGCGGCAGGACTGAATAATGATGTGATGAGAACAGGAAAGAAATGTTGTGTACCATATTCTGGGCTCTGTTCACAACTGACTAATATTTTTCCTAATACTATGGACTGTTTCGATATTTTCTGGCATGACGGGAAAGTACAGAAAGGTATTAGGGTACTACACGAGTCAAGCCTCACAATGGCAGAAACCAGCGAAGTCTCTGGGTTCTTCAGCTGCCTTGTTTTGTGAATCTCTTCTTTTTTAGGGTTCTGCTATTATTATGACAAATTTCCCATCCTTAGTCTTGGGTTTCTCCATTCAAGTTCTAGGGGGAAAAAGCTGATTTTTCCCTCCTATTTTATCTGTATCCTTGGGGCCAATACCAATCAAAGCCAAATTCAGTAACAAGGCATACTTTTAATAGGCCTGGTTAGCAAGTATTTTAAAGAGTAAAGAACTTTCACATCGACTTCCACAAATGCATCTGACATCATACTTTTAAGCTGGAAAAAGTGCTTGGGGAATTACACATGGTATGTATAAACCTGAACAGGCTGTACTCACAAGAAAAAATATGTGATTTATCTAAGCATAGTAAATACTTCAGAGTTTAGTTTTCCCCGTAGGAATGTCTCATGTAAACAGTAGCAGTGACTATCCCTATAGCAAAATTTCTAAGCACAAAAATAAATCAAATTTTTCTAAAGAACATTTGCTCAGTAATGTCTTTGCCCTTTTATTTACAGAGTAGAAGAGGGAAGAAATATGAAAAATATACTACCTTATCTTTGCTCATATCCTTTTCCTTACGATGAAAAGAAAATGTACTGTGCCCTAAAATTCAAGACCAATGCCACATCACTAAAGCTATCAAGTTTTGCAAATTCACACCATGACAATTCAGGGCTCCTTGTTTGGCAAACCACTGTTGGGGTGTGGGTACCCCTGAAGCCTCCCAGATCCCCATGTTACCACTGCTTCTAAACAATGCACAAGCCAGGCCTTTAAAGGAGAATTTGAACCTCCCTCATGTAGTCAAATGAAACAGATTTGTGCTGTTAACTCTGTCTTCACTTTTGCCTGCAGAATATGGGGTATTTGAGATGCCTAAAATACATTGCTTTTAAAATGGAAAAGCAGATCCATCATTTCAAAAACAGGAGAACCAAGCCAAAACTGAATTCTGATCCATGGGCAGTGACGATTAGATTTGCTTATTCTCTTCCACCTGTGTTTTGCTTTTTATGCCTGGTGTAACCCCTGCTGTAACCCCCATTTTCTCAGGGTGTGGGTTCATGGTGTTGGCTACCACTTTCTATTTCTACATGTCTAAGAGAGTCCCAGCAACTTACATTCTTCTGTTTTATAGGAACTGATTGCTTTTTTTCTTTTCTTTTTCCCATCCGCTGAGCTGATTCCACTTAACTCAATGAGTTTCCGTCTCTAGATTCCTTTATTTTAATCAGTTAAGCTTTCTAATATTAAACTGAATTGTGAACAAGCCAGACCTGTATGTTTGATCTGGATTGATAAAAACAGGGAGCTCGTCAAGGAGGTAGCTTGGAGAAAATGGTCCTAACTTCCAGACCCTTGTGAAAATCTAAGTGAGCTAGTAGAATAAGCCAATGAGATTTGTAGAATCATGAACCAATCTGGACAAGCCCAACTATTTGGGGGACTGAGTAGCCTCAAGTACACAGGAATGAATTAGGATAAATCATAATCCTGTGTATGATATGTTTTCCTCAGTGGTCCTTGAGTAGCCTCTTCCATTAGATATGATTATATTAATAGAGATATAAATAGAGATGTGGATGTAGATAAGCACCCATTAATTCACCATGTAAAGGAAAAATTAAGATCTTGACAATAACCTAAATCTAAGTATATGGTTGCCTGTCCCATTTTCTCTCTCTACCTTTCCCATTCAAGGTAACCATCATGCTGAATTCCTTGCTAAACATTTTCCTGCCTTTCTTTTTAGGTAGTTTAATCGACTCTATGTATATTCATCAAAAGGAAATATTTGTATCTTAGTCACTTTTAGCTTTGTTTAAAAGGGCATCATGCTATATCTTACCCTTAGGGATTGACTTCTCTTACTTAATACATTGCTAAGATTCACCCATATTTTTGTGTGTTGCTATAGTCCATTCATTTTGACTTCTGAATAATGTTCCATTGTATAGATTTACTATAATTTATTTATTCTCTCTTCTATAGCTAGGCTTTCGGGTTCTTTGAGGGTTTTGCTCTTGTAAACAGAAATACCGTGAATTTAGTTACTTGCTGCACATGTGAAATCATTTCTCTTGGGTCTATACCTAGGAGTAAAATTGTAGGGCTTAGGGCGCCTGAGTGGCTCAGTCCTTCAGCGTCTGCCTTCGGCTCAGGTCATGATCCCAGGGTTCTGGGATTGAGCCCCGCATTGGGCTCCCTGCTCAGTGGGGAGTCTGCTTCTCCCTCACCCACTCCCCCTGCTGTGTTCCCTCTCTCACTGTGTCTCTCTCTGTCAAATAAATAAATAAAATATTTTTTAAAAAAAATTGTCGGGGCTTTGGGTATGTGTATTAGTTTCAGAGGGCTGTTGTAACAAACTTATTACACGCTGGTAGCTTAAAACAGAAATTTATTCTCTCCCATAGTTTGGGAGGCTAAAAATCCAAAATCATTGTGTTGTCAGGGTTGGTTGCTACTGGACGCTCTGAAGAAAAATCTGTTCCATGCTCCTCTCCTAGGTTCTGCTGCAGCATTCCAATCTCAGGCCTTTAGAAAGGACTTTTCCTCTGAGCGTTTCTGTCTCTGTCCCCTCTCTTCTCCTAAGAACATCAGTCATATGGGACTTAGGGCCCACCCTACTCCAGTATGATGTCATCTTAACTAGCTAATTACATCTGCGAAGTCCATATAAGGTTCCAGGAGTTAGGACTTCAACATGTCTTTTTGAGGGACACAATTCAGCCCATAACAGTATATAAATGCCCAAATTTAGAAGAAAATGTCAAACTGCTTTCCAAGTAATTACAAAAATTTACACTCCCACCAGTATTGAATAAAACTTGGTATGATCAAGGGGGTGCCTGGGTGGCTCAGTCCGTTAAGTAAAAGGCGAAAGATTTATGCAATCTGAAGAGAAACCAGAGTTGGCTCAGTCGTTAAGCGTCTGCCTTCGGCTCAGGTCATGATCCAGCGTACTGGGATCCAGCCCCACATCGGGTTCCCTACTCAGCAGGGAACCTGCTTCTCCCTCCCCCTGTGTTACCCCCTACCCCGCTTGTGCTCTCTCCCCTCCAATAAATAAATAAATAAATAAATAAATAAATAAATAAATAAATAAAATCTTTAAAAAAAATTTTTTTTAAGACTTGGTATTACCAGACTATTTAAATTTTTACCAACTGAATGAGTATAAAATTGTATGTCATAGTCTTGATTTATGCTTCCTGATTATGAATTATGTTAAACACCTCTATATATGTTTATAGGCCATGTTTTTCCTCATCTGTGAAAACACTTTTTTTTCATTGTTTTCCCTTATTTTCTACGTGGCTGCTTATGCTTTTTTTCTTTTACTTATCCGTATATTGATACTAATCCTTTGCCAGTTTTATGTACTTCAAATATCTTCTAGATATAACTTTTCACTTTCTCTAAGGTACCTTTGATGGACAAAAGTTCTTAATTTTATATAATATTTATCAGTGTTATCTTTTATAGTCAACATTTTTGTGTCTTCTTTACAATCTTTCTCTACCCTAAGGTCTAAATTATGTCTACTTCTATTTTCTACAGTGAATTTTAAATATATGTGGGGAGAGAGAGGGTGTCTGGTTGTCTGCTCAACCTGTCAATAATCAAAAGAGAAATGTTGAAATCTCCCATTATGACAGAGGATTTACCCATTTCTGTCTATTGCACCATCATTTTTGCTTCATAAATTTTGTCTCTTGTTTTATTAAGTGTATACATGCTATGTATCTTCTTGCTTTTTGTTATTAAATCCATTTTGTCTAATATTACTGTAGTAAACAAGTTTTATTTCAATTAGTATTTTACTGATATACCATTTTTCATACATGTACTTATAACCTTTTTATTTCCTTATGCTTTGTGTTTCTTGTTAGTAGCACAGTTTGTTTGTTTGTTTGTTTTTTAACAAATCCAATTTGTTGGGAGACCTGGGTGGCTCAGTCAGTTAAGCATCCAACTCTTGGTTTTGGCTCAGGTCATGATCTCAGGATTGTAGGATGGAAACCTGTGTCGGGATCTGTGCTTAGCGGGGAGTCTGCTTGAGATTCTCTCTCCCTCTCCCTCTCCCTCTGCCCCTCCCCCTGCTCATGCTCTCTCTCTCTCAAATAAATAAATAAATAAATCCTTTAAAATATGTTTTAAAAGTCCAATTTGTGAGTCTTTGTCTTTGATGATTTTAGTTCATGTATATTTATTGTAATTCTTTTTATATTTGGACTGTTTCTGCCATCTTAATTTTTTATTTCACCTATTTTTTATTTGACCTACATTTTTATATTTATTATTTACCCATTTTTAAAATTAATAGCTATATCCTTCCCCTAATAAGAACAGAACTTTATTATACACTCAAATCTCTTCATCTTTATTCCCCAAACCCACCTTATGTTATTACCTATATTTTAATGCCAGCTTATTGTGGATATGTGTCCTCTTTTTCTTTAGTCATAGTTATTCTTTTAAGTCAAACAAATTCTACCAATGTACTTGATCGTCTTTACTTCACATGTCTCTTGCAATATCTACTACTAGATTTTTTCTCTCCCCTATTTAGGCCCTTTGTCTAAAACAATTTCCAGTGTAATCTTTGTGTGGTAAGTTTTCTGAAGACTTCAATGCCTGAGAATTTTTTTTTTTTTTTTACGATGCCCTTGCTTTTAAATGGCAGATTGGGGCGCCTGGGTGGCTTAGTCATTAAGCGTCTGCCTTCAGCTCGGGTCATGATCCCAGGGTCCTGGGATCGAGCCCCGCATCGGGCTCCCTGCTCCGCGGGAAGCCTGCTTCTCTCTCTCCCACTCCCCCAGCTTGTGTTCCTGCTCTCACTGTCTCTCTCTCTGTCAAATAAATAAATAAAATCATAAAAAAAAGAAAAAGAAAAAATAAATAAATGGCAGATTGGACGTAAGGATAGAGGATGTTTCTAATTTATTTTTCTGCAATATTTTGAAAATACCACTCCACTATATTCTTGAATCAGTTGGTCCTGTTGAAAAATCTGATGTCAGTCTGACTTCTGTGTTCTTTTCATGATCTTCTCTCACTCTTTGCAGTCTTTTAAGAGTCCCCCTGCTTCTTTGAAATTCTTGTTTTTAATGTAAAATGTCCTGATGTGGAATTTTTCCTTATATCTCCTCTATACTCCTTTCAATCTTTCATATTTTTATAATTACAGAACATTATCTCAGTTTTCCTTCAAACATTTCTTTCTCTTCATTTTTATTTTTCCTTTTTTTAGGACTCTTATTACCCACGTGGTAGTACCTCTATCTTCCAAATAATCTTGCTTTTTCTTTATATTTTATACTTCTTTGTCCTTTCCTTCTTTCTTCTGAGAGATTTCCTCTACCTGGCCTCCCAAGTTGCTAACTTGTTCTGCATCTCTATCCATTCTGTTATTTATCCATCTGATGTGTTCATTTCAACTTTTATATTTTTCATACCTAAGATTTCTTATTGGTTTGTTTTCTTATTCCTTTTTTTAATAGCCATATATTTTTAAATCTCTTTTGTATGTTTGTTAGGCTAATACTGGCCATTAGGTCAATTACTGATTCATCTGTTTTTGTATAGATACTTGGTTCTGTAATCTAATAGGTTATTTTTCATTTCAAGTAGTTGTGCTTGTCAAATATCTCCCGTTACTTTGACATGTGAATTCATTTTCCTCTAGAGGTATGTGCTCTGTCTGGTAATGCATATAAGGGAACACCTGTCCTAATTAGCTCATTCCCAGTCAGCCCCAAATAGCCCAGAGCGTGGGGATGGATTAGGCCCAGGGTGGGGAAAGTAGCCAGGGTACAAGAAAACCAGGTCACTCACTCTCCACCTCACAAGACAATGAAGTCAGAATTTCACTCTTTGTCTTCCAGGGATATTCAATATTCGGAGAAGACCCTCTTGGAGGGTCATTCACCAGCCCTGGGGTGAAGGAGGGGAAGGAAGAATGACAACCCAAGATTAGTTAGTCCTCACTTCAAGCACAACAGTTGAATCTCAAGTTGTGAATCTGACTTGAAGCCCTTGTTTGGCATCCCTGGGCGGCACATCCTTGGCAGATTATCTGTCATTGATCACTATTTGTACTGACATTCTCCCTCAGTGGGTACCAGGAAATACCTCTTTTTAAAGAATTTCCCAATTCTATATCCCATCTCTTTGCATTTCTTCCTTTATGATTCTTTCCCCTCCCACACTTCTTCAGACATTTGTTAAGATGTATTGTGTGTCAGGCACTGTGCTAGGTTCTGATTGTGACAGGTGTGAGATTCAATGTTCTTAAAGCATTAAAAGGGGAAACAGAAATGTGGCCTAGTTTGGGACATTGAAGACAAATTTGACCTTCTTTCCCTGATCATACAGCAACGAGAGAGTGCCTTCCTCTGAGATGGAGCCCAGAAATGATGATGAAAAGGTGCTCTAAGCCAGTGGTTCTAAGCTTGGCTGCTCCTAGAACCACCTGGGGAGATTTTCTAAATCCTAATATCCAGACATACACTGTCAATTAAATCATAACCTGTGGGGATAGAACCCAGGCATCAGTAACTTTTAAAAATTCTCTAGGTAAATCCAGTGTACACCCAAGTATAAGAACCCTGCTATATAGGCAAATAGCACGTTAGAATCAGGAGTTCTGGGTTAAATACCATTATGGTTGAATTGAGTCCCCCCAGATTCGTATGTTGAAGTTTTAACCCCTGGAATCTCAGAAAGTGACTTTATTTGGAGATAGAATCTTTACAAATGTAGTCCGTTTAAAACAAGGTCCTTACGGTGGACCCTAATCCCATATGACTAGTGTCCTTATGAAAAGGGGAATTGGGGGCAGATCTGCATACAGACTGAATACCATGTGACCCTGAGAACAGCCATCTAACATCCAAAGAGAAAGGTCTGAAACAGATCCTACCTTTACAGCCCTTAGAAGGACCAACTTTACCCACATCTTGTTTCAGACTCCTAGTCCCCAGAACTATGAGACAGTACGTTTCTGTTGTTTAAGCCACCCAGTTTGTGGCAGTTTGGGATTGCAACCCTAACAAACTAAACAAATCCTGGTGTAGCCATGTTTCAACCACGTGCACATAATTTCTCCTAGCTACCGTATCAGAAAAACAAGATAAACCCTCCCTCAAGGGTTGCTGAATTTAAACGGGATAATGTAAGTGAAAGCACCCAGCCCAGAGATTGAAACATAGTGGGTGCTCAGTAAATGTTAGTTGAATCTGAGTCTTTGCCCCTTGAACAAAGTAGCTTTTTCAGCTTTAGCCATCTGTGGTCAGTTCGGCGGCCTGGGGAGGCAGATTAGGACCTTCAGGAAACCCTCTAGGTCTCCAGAAAACTAAATCAACAGCTGTGCTGTCTCTCATTAGCCCCTTTCCACCCTGTGCATTAGCCTAGGGCGTCCCAAAGCTTTTTAATCAGTCCTGATCTTGGAAGGAACCCTTGTTCCTTAGGTCGGCCTCTAGGGGGCGCGCTGTCTCCAGAACCCGCGACTGGACTCGTCCGCGTGGCGGAGCAACCGCCCAGAGCAGTTACGGAGTTGCCGGGAGGGCTCGCCTCCTGCAGAGCTCCTTCCTCGCCGTGGCCGCTGCCCGCAGCAACGCGGGGAGAGGGAAGACCCACGCGGTGAGCGCTTCACTGAGCGCGCCCTAACACCCAGGTGCTACAACACTTACTCTGGACGGTCTTGTTCTTAATCACAAATGAGTAAATTAAGGCTCAGGGAGGTTAAGTAAACTGGTCCAGGGTCGCACAGCTAGGGAAATAGCACCCCGGTCTGCCTTATTCCAAAAGCAGCAAAACACCTTTGGGTCCAGCCCTCCACAGGCAAGCCTAGTGACTTGCAAACCTAGTCATGCGCCCAGCAGAACCCCAAGGGCAAGAGAACCAACAGAGCCTTTATTAGTACTTTGTTTTTTCTCCCTGGAACCTGCTGTTCCTCTGCTGGCCATAGACATCTCTACCACTCTTGGCATCCACTGGTGATTTTTTACTGCTTGATATATTCTGAAAGGGAAGGTGCTAAGGGTTAATTCCTTTTCATTCTTCTCTCCCCTTCTCTGTCTCTCAGAATGGTTGATTTTCACAAAAGAATATTTAGGACAGTTTAGGAGCAAGTGTTTTAATTATTTACTGTCTCTCCACTGAGGGAGTCAGGATCCATTAAAAAAACAGTAGTAACTACATATAGTTAACTGACTGCTCATGTCTACACTGCCAGGCAACAGCAGAGTTTTTCCACCAAGACACAGTCTTCTGTGCCAGAAAAACTAACCAATGTTAATTCTAATGTTTTATGTCACAGAATTTGTACTCTGAGGCTGTCTAGGTAATATTCTCCAACTCCTCCCTGCATTCATCCGTACATTCACATACCCACCCACCCACCCACCCATTCATCCATCCCTCCAACCACCCACCCACCCACCCACCCATCCACCCATCCACCCATCCATCTATCCATCCTGCTGACAGTTCAAAGTCCACGATGCCAAGCCATGGACAGATGTACCTGGCCAGGGCTTTGTCCACAGGACATTCATGATTCATGGGAGAAATGGCACCAAGAGCATATTGAGAAAACTCTCTTTAATGAAGGCCATGCTCATCCAAAAAATGCCAGTTCTTTCCGCAGTTTTGGTTGTTTGGTTTTGTAGCAATTCTTTTTAAGAGGATTAGAGAAATTAGAGAAACAGCTGGGAGGCAGGGATTCATGTCCTCTCTGTTGCGCTAACCAATGCTGAGCCTGTGGACAAGGCCATTGGCCTGTGTGTTTGTAAAATAAGGAACATGGGCTCCTTTTCCAGCTCTGCCAGTCTCGCATGTCCTAAGCTGGTGTCATTAATTGCAGCAGCCTTGAAACTCCTCTAATATCTCACCTGCCCACACCAAAGTTCACCGGACATAATGCTGTCCCTGTGCAAGATGAACTGCATTGAGACCCCTGGAAAAGAGACCTCAGGGCCGAGACAGCCTCCCTGTCCCCCATCCTTGCACATTTATTCTCTAGGTTAGTAGACACAGGGAGGCCCTCCCGGGGCCCTTTGTTCTTCTAACATCTTTGTTCAAACATGCCATCACATACATCCAAGTACATATTATCAGGTGTCATGGAGAGTGAAGACACTTGAAAGGTGCCTGTGAATGAAAGTCATAATAAAAGAGCAGAAAGTATACAGAACAATCCCTGTGCCTTGGGTCAAGCTGATGGAATCCAATCTTCAGGCCTCCGCACCCTTCCCTTCTCCCCATTTCTGGCTGAGTTCCCCCAGTATTGGTGCCCGTCAGAGCTGCAGAGCAGGGAGGGGACAGGGTTCAGAGGGAGGCAGGACAAGAGGCAAGGGTGGCTCTGCCCATCACTGGTCTCCAAGCCTGCTGTCCTCGTCTGCCAAATGAGGATGGCAATATCAGTGCCCTGGATGCCTACCCGGCACATGAAATGATGGGTGTAAGCGATGGCATGGGCCATGTGGCAAATATGTTTTGTAAAGAGTGTTACCTTCCCCAGGCACCTGTCCTACCTCTGAATACCATCATCTTGGGTTGTTAGAGCTTAACAGGGACGGGGGCAGGGTGCACACTCAGTCTGTAGCCCTTGTCTGAAACCCTCGCTGGCCTCCCGTTGCACTTAGGAGAGGGACTGTGCCTGTCTCCTATCCCCAGCACCTGGCAGAAGTCTGGCACAAAGCTCCTTCAAAGTTCATGCCATCAGACAAAAAACCTGCCCTCATCTGCCAGCCACTCCATTATGCCTGGCTCCTTAATGACTTAAGTATTGGGCTCACGATCTTCATTTTCAGCAGCCACTTCTGTCACTCGTTGGGGAATGATCCATCTTACACCTTGGCCTCTCCATTTCTTGACCTCCTCACCTCAGATGATCTTCAGCCTGCCACTCTGGAGGTCAAACACTTGACCCTGTCATCCCCTCTAAACCTCGGTTTGAAGCCCCTCACTTCCCGACCACCTCATCTCTATTTAGCTACTGCCTGTAATGCCCCCAACCCCGTGGCCCTGTCATTGCTTTCATCATCTGTCATACCTGTTTTTCACTTCCTACTGGGCCCCGCCTAGATTAAATGGTCCATTTTTAAAAACGCTCCCTCATTGAGATCCCTAGTTCCTTGGCTCTGTCTTCAGCCTTAAGGAGACCCAACTCTCCCCCTGACTCCATCCCTGTACCCAAGCAGCAAGAGAAGAACACGAGCTGGGGGGACTGTTCGCACTCCAATCGATGGCCACAAACCTCAAAGGTCCCTACACGCAGCCCACAAATCCTACGTGCACCCTACATCTCTTCCTACTTAAAAGGTAGCCCTGGACGCACAGCGCAGGCATCCCCAGGGAGTTTGTCACAAACGCAGAAGCTCAGACCCCACTCAGACTGACTGAATCGGGATCTGCGTCTTAACAAAGTCATTGGATGACTCATCTCACATTAAAGGTACTGAAGCACTGCCCTAAGTGGCTTGCTTTCTGGATTGCCAGAACTTCATTCGTCATCTCCACATCTTCAACCTGCTCCCATCAGCGTCACATCCCGTCCTCCCTCCTGTTAGGCTGCGAGCCGGGTCCGAGTGGGCGGGGGCGGTTACCTTTCTTCAGCCTCTGCATCTCATCCCCCTCTCTCCTGCATCCCTGAATCACCAATGTCTCCGTGGCTGCAGGACCTGTTCTAGTCCCATTTTAAAAGACTCTCCTGATCCTAACATCCTGTGCAGACTGCTCGATTCTCAACTCCCCAGCAAACTCCTGGGCCCTCTCTCCTCAGATTCTCAGGGATCACTTCCTCTCTTTCGTGTAGGTCTTTGTTCAGATGCCAATTCAGCAGAGAGGCCTTGTCCGACCACCCTTTATAAAATAACACACACACCTTTTATCTTTAATTATCTTTATAACACTTTCCACCATCTGGTGTGTCTATTTCCTTTTTTTTTTTAAGATTATTTATTTATTTATTTGAGAGAGAGAGAGCACATTGGGGAGGAGGGGCAGAGAGAGAGGGAGAAGCCGACTCGTCGCTGAGCAGGGAGCCCAATGCGGGGCTCGATCCCAGGACCCCGAGATCATGACCTGAGTCGAAGGCAGACGCTCAGCCCACTGAGCCCCCCAGGCACCGCTGGTGTGTCTGTTTCTTTGGTGTCTATCTCCCCGCGCTGGCATGTCATCTCTAGAGAGCAGGGTCTTTTCTTATTTTGTCTGTGGCCACATCCCCAGGGCCTGACGGTCGCTCCTGGTGCGTAGATGAGGAGGGGCTGGTGCGGAATGCCACATGCCAAGGAGAGACACGACGCTACCAAGGAAGCCCTCAGAAGCGCAAGACCTCAGAGACCTCCACTTTGATTAGAGGCAATAGCTCAAATAACAGGGTCTTTTTCTCCTTTCATCGCTTTCCTAGGGTTCATTCGTTGCGAGGCTACAGAAATGCTCTTGTTATCTCAAGTGAAGGCGAGGAAGACCGTTCTCATAAGAGTAATGGGGGGAGATCAGAGGGACCTCAGAGACCCCGGAATGTCACCTGATGGCATCCAGGGACTCTCCTCTCCACATATTCTTGCCCTGGTGTGGGGCCTCCCACCCTGAATGGGCCTGACCTGTGTGTAACTGATAGGATTGCAGAAACAATGGTGCGTGGCTTCTGAAGCTAGGTCAGAAAAGACACTGTGGCTTCCCCCTTGCTCCCTTCTGCGTCACTCACTCCAGGGGAAGCCAGCGGTCCAGGTGGGGAGGAACTGAGGCCTCCCGCCTGCAGCCAGCACGACTTGCCAACCAGGAGGGCAAGCCCTCTTCTAAATGGATCCTCCAGGCCTCCTCAAGCCTCTCTCTTCTCTGCCATGCCTTTCTCTGTTCCCTTGCTTTCTGTGGCCAAATGCTCTGTTGCCTATATGCCACTTTCCCACTTCTCCCTGCAGGTGGCCTTTCCAGCTTACTTTTTTGTTTTTTGTTTTTTAAAGATTTATTTATTTACTTTACAGAGAGAGAGCGAGAGAGCACACAGAGGGGAGGGCAGAGAGAGTCTTGAGCAGACTCCACGCTGAGGATGGAGCCTGAGAGCACGACCTGAGCTGAAACCAAGAGTGGGACACTCAAGAGACTGCACCACCCAGGCGCCCCTTGGCTTACTTTTTAATATGCAAAGGGAGTTGGCCAGCTTTTTCTATAAAGGGCCATGTAGTAAATACCTGAGGCTTTGCAGGCCCTGTGCTTTCTTTCTTTTTTTTTTTTTTAAAGATTTTACTTATGAGAGAGAGGGCACAAGTGGGGTGAGGGGCAGAGGGAGACGCAGACTCCCTGCTGAGCAGGGAACCCGACACGGGGCTCAGTCCCACTCTCCATCCCAGGACCCTGAGATTATGACCTGATCTGAGCTGAAGGCAGATGCTTAACCGACTAAGCCACCCAGGCGCCCCCTGGCAAATCAGTTTTGTCCAAACAGGCAGCAGTGAGACTATACGGGCTTACGAAGGGGCAGGGGCGGGTTTTGCAAGAAAGGAATGTGACTGGTCAGGAGATAACACACATCTTTAGCACAATCACAGTCAGTTAGTTCGTTTGTGTTAATTGACCATCTACATTGAACAGAGCATTTTGATAGAATCTGGGAATATAAAGTTGACTGATACATGCTTCCCAATAATAATTATTACATGTCTTATGCTTAAATGTGCCAGGTTTGCCACTAAATACTTTATACAAATCATCTCATTTGACTCTCAAAGCAACACTATGAGAAAGCTAAAGTTCAGAGAAGTTAAGTAACTTGTCTAAGGTCATATGGTAACAGGAGGCTAAGCTGCCTACTCTAAAGCCAGGGTTCATAACCTTTATCACTCCTGCAATTCAGTGCCGCCTCCCAGGTTCTTTGAGGATTTCTGCTCTCCAAAAAGCCCATAGTCTCCTCAGATTTTACTTTTTTATATGTAAATTATCTATTTTTTTTTTTTTTTTTTGTAAATGAGCTTTGAATCCCTTTTCTAAAAGTCTTTTTGCTGTTGGTAAGACTAATTATGTACTCATGACCTTGATTGTTAATAAAGTGACTCTACAATTAAAAATGAGTTGGCGGGAGCCCTGTTAACTGGACAGAGCCTGCACCTGGCCAACTTCCTGGCATTTGGGATTTGTGGGCCACTTATAGACTGACTGGCAGCCGTTGGGGTCTGCAGCTGCCCTGGCTTATCACAAAGGTACATTTAGGATCATTGTTGAGGAGGTCAGGGATTCAGCCCTGGTTAGTTTCTCTCCATCTCCAAACTCTCAGAAATTGCAGCGTGAGAAACATTTTAATGGTCCATTCACATTATTACTGAGCAAATTAGAAAGCAAACTGCAGTGAATTAAATACATAATTTCTCCGAAGAGGCTCCTTATTCCTTTAATAATGAAACATTTTAATTTTTTTTTAAGTTAGAAAAATACTTTTTAAAGGAGCCAGTTAGACACATTAGAATCTAAATCCTGGAGATTACTTTGTTTCTATTCAAGTTCAAATCCCCATTAATAATACCTACCAAAACACAAAACACACACACACACAATCCCCAAACATTACTGTTTTGTGTTAACGCTATTTCTATTCTATAATTCTGAAGTTACAAATCAATCATAAATCATTATATAATATTATTACTTTTTTTAGGTTTGACAATGGAATCATTCTGTTTCAAAGCAGAGTCCTTGTGTTGTAGAGACTGTGGTAGATAAAACGCCTGGCCACAGGACTTTGCAATTCCTCTTATGAAGGGAAGGAGCCCCTTTCCTACCCCTTCGACCTGGGCCGACCCTGTGATTTGTTTAGGCTGGTAGGATGAGCTAGAAGTGAGTTGCATGGGTTCTGAAGCCCAGACATTAAGGAGTCTTGTAGTTGCCACTTTCACCTTCTTCAAATGCTGCCATCGCCACATAAGAAGCAGAATTAGACTATTGAAGGAAGAGATATGACATGGAGAGAGAGCCCCAGTTGGCAGCCGGCACCGAGACCCCAGACACGTGCGTGAGGCAATCCTAGACTGGCCCAGCCGCCTCAGGCCACTAGATTTTCTGCAGCTGCATGAGCCACCACAGTGGAGACCATCGCAGAATCACCAGGTAAGCCTGGCCTAACTGCAGAAGTGTGAGCAAATCAATGGTTGTTGCTATAAGCCACTATGTTTTGGGGTGATTGGCGGATAACAGGTACAGAGATACATACTGAAATATTGAGGGGTGAAATTATATATTGTCTTGCACTTCCTTAAAAATAATCTGATGGGGGCACCTGGGTGGCTCAGTTGGTTAAGCGACTGCCTTCGGCTCAGGTCATGATCCTGGAGTCCCAGGATCGAGTCCCACATCAGGCTCCCTGCTCGGCAGGGATTCTGCTTCTCCCTCTGACCCTCGCCCCTTTCATGATCTCTCTCTCTCTCAAATAAATAAATAAAATCTTTAAAAAAAATAATAATAATCTGATGGTAGGAGGAAGATGGTGGAGGTGGAGGTGAAGTAAGATTAGCTCTAAGTTAATAATTGTTGATGATAGATGACATACATGTTGGGGGATTCATTATTCTCTCTCACCCTTTCTAATTTTAAAATTTGGGGATATAGTTGAAATTTTCCCTAATAAAGTTTTGAAAAAAGAGTCAGTATTACAATATTATAAACCAAGTGGAAAAATTGCCTTTCTAGTATGGTAGAACTTAACCTTTAATGTTGAATTTTGGAAGACTTCATGAATGGTCCCATAAAAAAAAAAAATAGGGGGCGCCTGGGTGGCTCAGTTGGTTAGGTGACTGCCTTCGGCTCAGGTCATGATCCTGGAGTCCCGGGATTGAGTCCCGCATCGGGCTCCCTGCTCAGTGGGGAGTCTGCTTCTCCCTCTGACCCTCCTCCTTCTCATGCTCTCTGTCTCTCATTCTCTCTCTCTCAAATAAATAAATAAAATCTAAAAAAAAAAAAAAAAAGGATCAAGACCAAAGAAATCAGGCTAAGGGAAATATGGCACAGAGAAAGGGCAAAAGATGTAGGGTATTGGTTCTCAAGCCACCTGAGACCAAATGAGTGCCGAAAACATGCATGGGAGCCAAGTTTCAAAATTAAATGCTGGAAAAGAAGTTGAATCCTTTTCAATCACTTACATGTCAGACCTTATGCCAAATACAGGAGAAGCAAGACAAACAGCAACACCACACCACCACCACCACCACCGCCACCCCCCCAGTTCATCGAACCGTCTCGTCTGCCTTTAGATAGATGTAATCTCCTTAGCACAGGGGTGGGAAGCTTAAATGCCTAAAGAGCCCAGTCAGGTACATACACGAGTGAGATGATCACAAGGTGGAGACCCTGGCAAAGTGGACAGCATGTGTTCTAGTGAGGAAGAGCTGGATGAGGATCCAGAGAAGCATCTAGAAAGGTCACTGCAGCAAAAGGAGCTGGTTCTCCCAATAGCAGCTCTTCCCTCACATTACAATAGACTCACACTACAATAGACTTTTTAGCTGGCCCCAGGAAGCCCAAAATACTGTGCTTTTCAGCCTCCTTAGTTGCTGGGTGTAGCCATGGATTAAGACTAAGACCATGGATTATAAAAATAATATGTGCAACTCCCAGGTTATGCCCTTAAAGAGAGAGATCTTATCCCTGCCTTCCATTTCTTCTCCTTTTAGCACCATGCTGAGAGGCAGAGGACCATAGAATGACAATAAACATCCAGGGTGGGTGACAGGGCTGCATTATGACTCTGGAGAGCCCTGGATACCTATGGCTTTCTGGGCCCCTTCTTCCATTAAGGAAAAAAAAAGTATTAAAACTCCTGTTTTACAACTGCATTGATATAGTGGCAAATATAATCCAGGCTGGATTCATTTTTATATATTCATTATTATATTTATTTATTTTCTCCGATTCTAAATGAGATTAAGACATTTTCATGGATCCTTTGGCACTGTGCCTGCTGCATCCAGTGGGTCAGTCGGTGCTGGATGGTGGAACAATTAGAGAGAAGAGCCAGCATACTGGGGAGTGCAGCACCAAACAGCACCGGGTGAAAGAGAATAAACACCTGGCTTTTTAAAAAGTTACTATTAGGGGGAGGAGCAAGATGGCGGCGGAGCAGGAGACGTCAATCTCCTCTGGTCCCAGGAATTCAGCGAGATAGTTATCAAACCATTCTCAACAAGAGATGGAAGAAAAGAAGAGCAGCAACTCTCCGAACAGAAAAGCGACCACTTTCTGGAAGGTAGGACATGCGGAGAAGTGAATCCGAGGGATATTCGGGAGGATAGACGGCGGGGGAGGGGCCTCTGTCGGCCGCTTCTGGCAAGTGATAGAGCCGCGGAGCACAAAATCGGAACTTTTAAAAGTCTGCTCCGCCGAGGGACGTCACTCAGGTGGCTAAGCGGGGGTGGAACCCTCCGGGACAGTGTGGTCTCAGGACCCTCGGGGTCACAGAAAGACCGGGGGTGCCTGAGTGCAACAGAGCTCCCAGGGATTGGAGCGGGGAAGCCGGCTGCAGAGACGGAGCCGAGGCCTGGGCTCTCAGCTCGGGGTGGCCATAAACCGTGATCCGCGGCACAGTCAGGACCCTGCTCCTCTAGCAGAGACCCAACAAGCGGCAGATCCGGGGAGACTCACCTTCCTCCCCCGGGAGGAGTGGCACGGGAGTGCACCACAGGGATCTGCTGGGTTTGGAGACTCCACACGGGGTCAGGTGCCAGAGATAGAAACGCGCGGTCACAGGCCCGGTGAGCACAAGTGCTGCCGGAGACCGGGGAGACGGGAGTGACTGACGGCTTTTCTCTGGGGGTGCACTGAGGAGCGGGGCCGGAGTTCTTGGCTCCTCTGGGGCAGAGACTGGAAGGCCATCATTTTCACTCTCGGCCTCCAAAGCTGTAGGGAAAGCTCACAGGGAACAAAAGCTCCTGAGAGCAAACCCGAGCAGATTACTTAGCCCAGACCCGGCAAGGGCGGGGCAATTCTGCCTCCGGCAAAGACATTTGGGAACTACAGCAACAGGCCCCTCCCCCCAAAGATCAGTGAGAACAGCCAGCCAAGACCAAGTTTACCCATCAGTGAGAATGGCAGAACTCCAGCGTTAGGGGAATATAGCACATAGAATTCATAGCATTTTCCCCATGATTCTTTAGTCTTAAAAAGTTAATTTTTAAAATTTTCTTTATTGTTTTCTTTTTCTATTTTTTTTAGTTGAATTTTTCTTCTTTCCTTTTTCAACCAACATCTTATTGATTCTTTCTTTAAAATCTTTTTTAGTTTTCGGGGTGCCTTAGTAACTCAGTTGTTAAGCATCTGCCTTTGGCTCAGGTCATGATCCCAGGGTCCTGGGATTCAGCCCTGCATTGGCTCCCTGCTTGATGGGAAGCCTGCTTCTCCCTCTCACACTCCCCCTGCTTGTGTTCCCTCTCTCGCTGTCTCTCTCTCTGTCAAATAAATAAAATATTTTTAAAAACTTTTTTAGTTTTCATTTACAGTCATATTCTATCCCTTCATTGTATTTAAACTTATTTTTTGTACATATATAAGTTTTTCTTTATTTAAAGTTTTGGGATTCAGTTTCTTCTAACAAACCAAAATATACACTAAATCTAGTGTATGACATTGTCCTAGTCTACCACCTGATCACATTCTCTACTTTTTTTAAATTTTTTCATTCTTTTTTCAACCAACTTCTTATCTTATCAATTCCTTTTTGAAAATCTTTTTAAATTTATATCTTTATAGTCATATTCCATCCCTTCACTGTATTTACTCTTATTTTTGTATATAGATACGTTTTTCTTTCTTTAAAATTTTGGGAGGCAATTTCTTCTAACAGACCAAAATACACCCAAAATCTAGTGTGTGCTCTGTTCTATTCACCAGCCTAATCATATTCTTTTTTTTTTTTTTTCCCTTTCTTTGCCCCCAGTTTTGGGTGTCTTCTGAGTTGTTTAGTGTGTATTTTTCTGGGGTTGTTGTTACCCTTTTAGCATTTTGTTCTCTCATTCATCTGTTCACCTCTAGACAAAATGACAAGATGGAAAAACTCATCTCAAAAAAAAAAAAAGAAAAACAAGAGGCAATACCAACTGCCAGGGACCTAATCAATAATAGACATTAGTAAGATGTCGGAACTAGAGTTCAGGATGACGATTATAAAGATACGAGCTGGGCTTGAAAAAAGCATGGAATATACTAGAGAATCCCTTTCTGGAGAAATAAAAGAATTAAAATCTAACCAAGTCGAAATCAAAAAGGCTATTAATGAGGTGCAATAAAAAATGGAGGCTCTAACTGCTAGGATAAATGAGGCAGAAGAGAGAATTAGTGATATAGAAGACTAAATAATGGAAAATAAAGAAGCTGAGAAAGAGATAAACAACTACTGGATCACGAGGGCAGAATTCAAGAGATAAGTGATACCATAAAGCGAAACAACATTACAATAATTGGGATCCCAGAAGAAGAAGAAAGAGAGAGGGGGGCAGAAGGTATATTGGAGCAAATTATAGCAGAAAACTTCCCTAATTTGGGGAAGGAAACAGGCATCAAAATCCAGGAGGCACAGAGAACCCCTCTCAAAATCAATAAAAATAGGTCAACACCCCGACATCTAATAGTAAAACTTACAAGTCTCAAGACAAAGAGAAAATTGGGACAAGAGGTCTGTAACCTACAACGGTAGAAACATTAGATTGACAGACCTATCCACAGAGACCTGGCAGGCCAGAAAGGACTGGCAGGATATATTCAGAGCACTAAATGAGAAAAATAGGCAGCCAAGAATACTATATCCAGCTAGGCTGTCATTGAAAATAGAAGGAGAGATAAAAAGCTTCCAGGACAAACAAAAACTAAAAGAATTTGCAAACACAGAACCAGCCCTACAAGAAATATTGAAAGGGGTTCTCTAAGCAAAGAAAGAGCCTAAAGGTAACATAGACCAGGAAGGAACAGAGACAATATACAGTAACAATCACTTTACAGGAACTACAACGGCACTAAATTCATATCTTTCAGTAGTTAAGCCGAATGTAAATGGGCCAAATGCCCCAATCAAAAGACACAGGGTATCAGATTGGATAAAAAAAAAACAAGACCCATCGATATGCTGCCTGCAAGAGACTCATTTTAGACCCAAAGTCACCTCCAGATTGAAAGTGAGGGGGTGGAAAACAATTTACAACACTAATGGACATCAAAAGAAAGCTGGGGTGCCAATCCTTATATCAGACAAATTAGATTTTAAACCAAAGACTGTAATAAGAGATGAGGAATAACACTACATCATATTTAAAGGGTCTATCAAATAAGAAGATTTAACAATTTTAAATATCTATGCCCCTACCGTGGGAACAGCCAATTGTATAAGCCAATTAATAACAAAGAAACAAATCGACAATAATACAATAATAGTAGGGGAATTTAACACCCCCCTCACTGAAATGGACAGATCATCTAAGCAAAAGATCAACAAGGAAATAAAGGCTTTAAATGACACATTGGACCAGATGGACTTCACAGATATATTAAGAACATTCCATCCCAGAGCAACAGAATACACAGTGCACATGGAACATTCTCCAGAATAGATCACATCCTGGGTATGTCTCAACTGGTACCAAAGATTGGGATCATTCCCTGCATATTTTCAGACCAGAATGCTTTGAAACTAGAACTCAATCACAAGAGGAAAGTTGGAAAGAACTCAGATACCTGGAGGCTAAAGAGCATCCTACTAAAGAATGAATGGGTCAACCAGGAAATTACAGAAGAATTTTAAAAATTCATGGAGGGGCGCCTGGGTGGCTCAGTTGGTTGGACGACTGTCTTCGGCTCAGGTCATGATCCTGGAGTCCCAGGATCGAGTCCCGCATCGGCTCCCTGCTCAGCCGGAAGCCTGCTTCTCCCTCTGCTTGTGCTCTCTCTCTCTGACAAATAAGTAAATAAAACCTTATTTAAAAAAAAAAGAATAAAAAATTCATGGAAACGAAAATGAAAATACAACTTTTCAAAATCTTTGGGATATAGCAAAGGTGGTCCTAAGAGGAAAGTATATAGCAATATAAGCCTTTCTAAAAAAACAAGAAAGGTCTCAAATACACAACCTAACCCTACACCTAAAGGAGCTGGAGAAAGAACAGCAAATAAAGCCTAAACCCAGAAGAAGAAGAGAAATAATAAAGATCAGAGCAGAAATCAATGAAATAGAAACCAAAAGAACAGTAGAACAGATCAACAAAACTAGGAGCTGGTTCTTTGAAAGAATAAGATTGATAAACCCCTGGACAGACTTATCAAAAAGAAAAGGAAAAGGACCCAAATTAATAAAATCATGAATGAAAGAGAAGAGATCACAACCAACCCAAAGAAATGCAAACAATTTTAAGAACATATTATGAGCAACTGTATGCCAGTAAATTAGGCAATCTGGAAGAAATGGATGCATTCCTAGAGATGTATAAACTACCAAAACTGAACCAGGAAGAAATAGAAAACCTGAACAGACCCATAACCAGTAAGGAAATTGAAGCAGTAATCAAAAATCTCCCAACAAACAACAGCCCAGGTGGCCAGATGGCTTCCCAGGGGAATTCTACCAAACATTTCAAGAAGAATTAATACCTATTCTTCTGAAACTGTTCCAAAAAATAGAAACGGAAGGAAAACTTCCAAACTCTTTTTATGAGGCCAGCATTACCTTGATCCCAAAACCAGACAAAAAGACCCCATCAAAAAGGAGAATTACAGACCAATATCCCTGATGAACATGGATGCAAAAATTCTCACTAAAATACTAGCCAATAGGATCCAATAGTACGTTAAAAGAATTATTCACCACAACCAAGTGGGATTTATTCCTGGGCTGCAAGTTTGGTTCAACATCCACAAATCAATCAATGTGATACAATACAATAATAAAAGAAAAGACAAGAACCATATGGTCCTCTCAATAGATGCAGAAAAAGCATTTGACCAAGTACAGCATCCTTTTGTGATTAAAACTCTTCAGAGTGTAGGGATAGAGGGTACATACCTCAATATCATAAAAGCCACCTATGAAAAACTCACAGCAAATATCATACTCAATGGGGAAAAACTGAGAGCTTTTCCCCTAAGGTCAGGAACATGGCAGAGATGTCCACTATCACCACTGCTATTCAACATAGTACTAGAAGTCCTAGCCACAGCAATCAGACAACAAAAAGAAATAAAAGGCATCCGAATCGGCAAAGAAGTGAAACTCTCACCTTTTGCAGATGATATGATACTTCATGTGGAAAACCCAGAAGACTCCACCCCAAAACTGCTAGAACTCATACAAGAATTCAGCAACATGGCAGGATATAAAAATCACAGAAATCAGTTGCATTTCTATATACTAACAATGATATAGAAGAAAGAGAAATTAAGGAATCGATCCCATTTATAATTGCACCCAAAACCATAAGATACCTAGGAATAAATCTAACCAAAGAGGCAAAGAATCTGTACTCAGAAAACTATAGAATACTCATGAAAGAAATTGAGGAAGACACAAAGAAATGGAAAAATGTTCCATGCTCATGGATTGGAAGAACAAATATTGTGAAAATGTCTATGCTACCTAGAGCAATCTACACATTTAATGCAATCCCTATCAAAATACCATCCACTTTTTTCAAAGAAATGGAACAAATAATCCTAAAATTTGTATGGAACCAGAAAAGACACCAAATAGCCAGAAGAATGTTGAAAAAGAAAAGTGAAGCTGGTGGCATCACAATTCTGGACTTCAAGCTCTATTACAAAGCTGTCATCATCAAGACAGTAGGGTACTGGCACAAAAACAGACACATAGATCAATGGAACAGAATAGAGAGCCCAGAAATGGACCCTAAACTCTATGGTCAACTAATCTTCAACAAAGCAGGAAAGAATGTCTAATGAAAAAAAAAAGTCTCTTCAACAAATGATCTTGGGAAAATTGGACAGCCACATGCAGAAAAATGAAGCTGGACCATTTCCTTACACCATACACAAAAATAGATTCAAAATGGATGAAAGACCTAAATGTGAGACAGGAATCCATCCAAATCCTAAAGGAGAACACAGGCAGCAACGTCTTCGACCTCAGCCACAGCAACTTCTTCCTAGAAACATCACCAAAGGCAAGGGAAGCAAGGGCAAAAATGAACTATTGGGACTTCATCAAGATAAAAAGCTTTTTGCACAGCAAGGAAACAGTCAACAAAACCTAAAGACAACCAACAGAATGGAAGAAGATATTTGCAAATGACATATCAGATAAAGGGCTAGTATCCAAAATCTATATGGAACTTATCAAACTCAACACCCAAAGAATAAATAATGCAATCAAGAATGGGCAGAAGACATGAACAGACACATCTGCAAAGAAGACATCCAAATGGCCAACAGACACATGAAAAAATGTTCCACATCACTCGGCATCAGGGAAATACAAATCAAAACCTCAATGAGATACTACCTCACACCAGTCAGAATGGCTAAAATTAACAAGTCAGGAAACAACAGATGTTGGTGAGGATGCAGAGAAGGGGGAACCCTCCTACACTGCTGGTGGGAATGCAAGCTGGTGCAGCCACTCTGGAAAACAGTATGGAGGTTCCTCAAAAAGTTGAAAATAGAGCTACCCTACGACCCAACAATTGCACTACTGGGTATTTACCCCAAAGATACAAATGTATTGATCTGAAGGGACACATGCACCCCAATGTTTATAGCAACAATGTCCACAATAGCCAAACTATGGAAAGAGCCAAGGTCACAAGAGGAAATTTGGAAGTAACTCAAACACTTGGAGGTTAAAGAGCATCCTACTAAAGAATGAATGGGTCAACCAGGAAATTACAGAGGAATTTTAAAAATTCATGGAAACAAATGAAAATGAAAACACAACTGTTCAAAACCTTTGGGATACAGCAAAGGCTGTCCTATGATGGAAGTATATAGCAATACAAGCCCTTCTCAAAAAATTAGAAAAGTCTCAGATACACAAGCTAAACTTTCACATAAAGGAGCTGGAGAAAGAACAGCAAATAAAGCCTAAACCCAGCAGGAGAAGAAAACTAATGAAATTAGAGCAGAAATTAATGAAATAGAAACGAAAGAACAGTAGAACAGAGCAAGGAAACTAGAAGCTTATTCTTTGAAAGAATTAATAAGATCGATAAACCCCTGGGCCGACTTATCAAAAAGAAAAGAGAAAGGACCCAAATTAATTAAATCATGAACGAAAGAGAAGAGATGATGACCAACACCAAAGAAATACAAACAATTTTAAGAACATATGAGCAACTGTATGCCAACAAATTAGGCAACCTGGAAGAAATGGATGCATTCCTAGAGCTGTATAAACTACCAAAACTGAACCAGGAAGAAATAGAAAACCCGAACACACCCATGCAAGGAAATTGAAGCAGTAATCAAAAATCTCCCAACACAAGAGTCCAGGGCCAGGTGCGTTCCCAGGGGAATTCTACCAACCATTTAAAGAAGAATTAATACCTATTCTTCTGAAACTGTTCCAAAAAATAGAAAGGGAAGAAAAACTTCCAAACTCTTTTTATGATGCCAGCATAACCTTGATCCCCAAACCAGACAAAGACCCCACCAAAAAGAGGAATTACAGACCAATATCCCTGATGAATATGGATGCCAAAATTCTCACCAAGATACTGGCCAATAAGATCCAACAGTACATTAAAAGGATTATTCACCATGAACAAGTGGGATTTATTCCTAGGCTGCAAGGGTTGTTCAACATTTGCAAATCAATCAATGTGATACATCACATTAATAAAAGAAAGGACAAGAATCATATGATCCTCTCAATAGATGCAGAAAAAGCATTTGACAAAATACAGCCTCCTTTCTTGATTAAAACTCTCCACAGTGTAGGGATAGAGGGAACATACCTCAATATCATAAAATATACAAAAAGCCCACAGTGAATATCATTCTCAATAGGGAAAAACAGAGCTTTTCCCCTAAGGTTAGGAACACGACAGGGATGCCCCCTCTCACCACTATTGTTCAACATAGTACTAGAAGTCCTACCTTCAGCAATCAAGACAACAAAAAGAAGTAAAATGCATTCAAATTGGCAAAGAAGAAGTCAAACTCTCACTCTTCGCAGATGACATGACACTTTATGTGGAAAACCCAAAAGACTCCACCCCAAAATTGCTAGAACTCCTACAAGAATTCAGCAACATGGCAGGATATAAAAATCACAGAAATCAGTTGCATTTCTATATACTAACAATGATATAGAAGAAAGAGAAATTAAGGAATCGATCCCATTTATAATTGCACCCAAAACCATAAAATACTTTGGAATAAACCTAACCAAAGAGATAAAGGATCTGTACTCTAAAAACTACAGAACATTTATTAAGGAAATTGAGGGAGACACAAAGAAATGGAAAAACATTCCATGCTCATGGATTGGAAGACCAAATATTGTTAAAATGTCTCTGCTACCCAAAGCAATCTACACATTCAATGCAATCTCCATCAAAATACATTGACATTTTTCACAGAACTGGAACAAATAATCCTAAAACTTGTGTGGAACCCCCGAATAGTCAGAGGAATGTTGAAAAAGAAAACCAAAGCTGGTGGCATCACAATGCCCAACTTCAAGCTCTATTATAAAGCTGTAATCATCAAGACAGCATGGTACTGACACAAAAATAGACACATAGATCAGTGAAACAGAATAGAGAACCTAGAAATAGACCCTCAACTCTATGGGCAACTAATCTTCGACGAAGCCGGAAAGAATATCCAATGGAAAAAGGACAGTCTCTTCAATAAATGGTACTGGGAAAATTGGACAGCCACATGCAGAAAAATGAAGCTGGACCATTCTCTTTCACCATACACAAAGATAAACTCAAAATGGATGAAAGACCTAAATGTGAGACAGGAATCCATCCAAATCCTAGAGGAAAACACAGGCAGGAACCTCTTCGACCTCGGCCGCAGCAACTTCTTGCTAGACACGTCTCCAAAGGCAAGGGAAACAAAAGGAAAAATGAACTATTGAGACTTCATCAAGATAAAAAGCTTCTGCATAGCAAAGGAAACAGTCAACAAAACTAAAAGGCAACCTACAGAATGGGAGAAGATATTTGCAAATGACATATCAGATAAAGGGTAGTATCCAAGATCTATAAAGATGTTATCAAACTCAACACCCAAAAAAACCCCAAATAATCCAGCCAAGAATTGGGCAGAATCATGAACAGACATTTCTCCAAAGAAGACATACAAATGGCTAACAGACACATGAAAAAATACTCCACATCACTCAGCATGAGGGAAATACAAATCAAAACCACAATGAGATACCACCTCACACCAGTCAGAATGGGTAAAATGAACAAGTCAGGAAACGACAGATGTTGGTGAGGATGCGGAGAAAGGGGAACCTTGCACTACTAGGTATTTATCCCAAAGACACAAATGTAATGATCCCAAGAGGCACACGCACCCTAATATTTATAGCAGCAATGTCCACAATAGCCAAAGTATGGACAGAGCCAAGATGTCCATCAACAGATGAATGGATAATGATGTGCTATACACACAATAGAATATTACTCAGCCATCAGAAAGGATGAATACTTACCATTTAAAACAACGTGGATGGAACTGGAAGCTATTATGCTGAGCAAACTAAGTCAATGGGAACAATACAATTATATGGTTTCACTCATATGTGGAATATAAGAAACCGTGCAGAGGATTATAGGGGGAGGGAAAACTGAATGGAAAATCATTAGAGAGGGAGAAAAACCATGAGAGACTTTTTTTTTTTAAGTTTTTTATTTATTTACGAGAGTTAGAGAGAGAGATGATGATGAGCAGGGAGGAAGGGTAGAGGGAGAAGCAGACTCCCTGCTGAGCAGGGAGCCCAATGTGAGACTCGATCCCAGGACCCTGGGATCATGACCTGAGTCGGAGGCAGATGCTCAAAAGATTGAGTCACCCAGGCCCCGAGAGACTCTTAACTATAGGAAACAAACTGAGGGTTGATGCAGGGGAGCCAGGTTGCAGGGGGGTCGGTAACTGGGTGATGAGCATTAAGGAGGGCATGTGATGTGATGAGCACTGAGTGTTACACACAACTGATGAGTTGTTGAACACTGCATCTGAAACTAATGATGCACTATATGTTGGCTAATTTAATTTTTTAAATTTTTTTTAAAAAAAGACCTTGCTTTAAGTGCTTTTGGATATATACCCTGAAGTGGAATTGCTGGATCATAGGTAATTCTACTTTTTTTTTATTTATTTATTTGACAGAGAGAGAGAGGAGAGAGTACAAGCAGGGAGAGTGGCAGGCAGGGGAGAAGCAGACTCCCCGCTGAGCAAGGAGCCCGATGTGGGATTCGATCCCAGGACCCCGGGATCAGGACCTGAGCCAAAGGCAGCCACTTAACTGACTGAGCCACCCAGGCGCCCCAGGTAATTCTACTTTTTAATTTTTTGAGGAACTTCCTACTGTTTTCCACAGTGGCTGTGCCATTTTACATTCTAGTATCAGGGAAAGGCTGGCCTCATAGACTGAGTTAGGGAGGATTCCTTCCCTCCTTTCAATTTTTTGGAAAAGTTTGAGAAAGATCGTGTTAGTTCTCTTTTAAATGTTTGGTAAACATTTTGGTAAAATTCACCAGTGAAGCCATCAAGCCCAAGGCTTTCCTTTGTCAGGAGATTTTTTATTACTGATTCAATCTCCTCCTTATAGATCTATTCAGATTTTCTATTTCTTCATCATTTTGTTTTCCTAAGAAGTTGTCCATCTTATCTAAGTTATCCAATTTGTTGGTGTACAATTTTTCATAGTACCTTTTCATACTCCTTTTTACTTCTGTAGTAGTGTCCCACTTTCATTTCTGATTTTAGTAATTTGAGTTCTCTCTCTCTCTCAAGTCCATTAAGCTAAAGGTATATCAACTTTGTTGGTCTTTGCAAAGAACCAACTTTTGGTTTAATTGATTTTCTCTTCTCTATTTCATTTATCTCTAATCTTTATTATTTCCTCCTTTTGCTAGCTTTGGGTTTAGTTTGTTGCTTTTCTAGTTCCTTAAGTTATAAAGTTAGGTTGTTGATTTGAGATCTTTCTTGGTTTTTAAGTAAGCATTTATAGCCATAAATTTCCCCCTTATCACTGCTTTCCCTGTACCCCATGCATTTTGGTATGTTGTGTTTTAGTTTTCATCCACGTCTAAGTATTTTCTGATTCTTGTGATTTCTTCTTTGATTTATTGGTTGTCTAAAAATGTGTTGTTTAATTTCTGCAAATTTGTGAATTTTCCAATTTACCTTCTGTTATTAATTTTTAATTTCATCCCATTGTAGTCAGAAGAGATACTTTGTATGATGTCTATCTTTTAAAATCTATTGAGACTTAATGTGTGGCCTAAAATATGGCATGCTTGTGGGGACCTATTGAGCTATTCAGACATGAGTGAAAACCTGGAAGTACTAGGAGTTGCCCATGTTTGGGGCAACTGGACAATTCTGAGGTCCATTCTTCCCACCAACTCAGAGTCCCCAACAGGATTAATTCTCAGGTACCCAGAGCAGCAACTGGCCTAATAGTACCAGCCTTGGATTCATACTCCCTCCTTCCTGCTTTTACCCAGACACTACTCCCATTCCTTGCAGTCATTTCCTAAATAAACTACCAGTAAGTTCTGTTTCAAGGCCCAAACTAGAAAGGGAACTAGAAAGCACTGAGTATTTAAACAGAGGGAATGTATTCAGAGAAATGGTTACATGTGTGATATAAGAAGCTGAGAAGCCCACAGGGGGACAGAGAGGCCAGTCAGAAGCCTTGGGCCTCTAGGCAGGAGGGACTAAGGACAGAGGTGATGCCAGGAGAGCCTGGAAGATGGAAGAATCACAATAGTCCTGTCTAGCAGGAGCGGGAACCATAGAGGAGATGCTCAGCTGCTGGAGGTACTGCCCTCCACTCTTTAGTTGGCAGAATCCAGCCCAAAACCAGGTGATGTGGGAGCCTAAGAAATGCAACCTTTGGGGATCAGCTCGCTATTGCAGGGCATAGGGCAGGGCAAGGAAGGGATTCAGGACAAACTGGTCTGGACCGGCAGAAAGGAACAGGCAGGAGAATAGAAAGCAAAAGAGACTGAAATTGAATGGCCAGAGAAGTCTAATGGCTCAGAGAGCCTGAGTAACCCCCAGAATTACTTAGCAGTCAGTGGCAGATAGGATGAGGACTTAAAGTGATGTACTTCTTACACTTGGGTAAACTCAAAAACATACTACTGAGTATTAATGTTCATAAACTAAACATGGAATTAATTTTATATTAATGAGAAAGTCTTGACCTTGGGCACTTTCCCACAGGAGGATACAGTGGACACATCAAGCTACAACATCTAGGGCTCTCCTTCCAGGCATGCTCAGGGTAGGAAATCAGTATAATTTCAGAGAAACTGGGAAGGTTGTTAATACCCTCTAGAGTCTTTTGTTATCTATTGTTTTCTGCCTACTATTCTACCTTTGATTTTTTTTTTTTTCCCAAAAGGCTTTGACTTCTATTTATGCAAGTCCTACAGGGAAAGACAATATTGTGAAGTTGTTATTTAACAGTTATCTAACACAACTGTTTGTACATAGAAAGCCCTATGGAATAAATATTTCTGAGTGAACAAATTTGTAAGAGTTCCAGGTACATCTCGGTGACTATGTCATATAATTATGGTCCTATGGAGGATGGCTTATGAGAGCTCAAGAGGCTCCAGAGTACTGAGAAACAGTCTGAGGAAGAAGTAGGAGGTACCATCAATTAGTAAAAAGGTAAAGACAAGATAAGCTGGAGGGCTGGAATTTAATGTTACTCTACAAAATTTTTCCTAGTGACAACAGTAACATTTTCTATTGCAGTATGACTTTTCTAGATTTGCAGATACCCAGGAAAAAGGAGAAGGAGTTCATAGGTAGAATTCCCAAGCATGAGGAAAACTCCCCACAGTACAGAAGGGAGCAAGAAGTGATGTAAGGAGACAGTAATAAACCAAAAGCAGGAGCAATGAATATCTCAGTTCTTCTAACTTCTACCAAGGAGGAAAAATCTTCAATGACTAGTGGATATAATCTGGACAGATTGCAAAGGCGCACAGGATTTGGAGGAAGAGGCCTCAGGGGATTTGGGTAGAGGACTTGTTCTCCTGATAATGAACTTAAAATAAAGATGATGATGATGATGATACTTACCTTATTGGGTTATATGGATTCAAATCCCCATCCTAGTTTTCTCATCATTAGTGGCCAGTTTAGATATTGGAAACTCACTTTCCTTTGAAAAGTGTCCTTTTTCAAGGGCTACCCTTTGCTGAAATTTGTCTTAGAGTCAACTTGCTGTAATAAAGCATTTTTGTTCTTGGTCCCCAACCCCAGGGCTGACTCTAGGGGATTAGGACCATGCAAGACCACTGAGGATGCCCACCTTCCAACAGAAAGCTAGAAGTGTGTGGCTAATATTTGGATATGATTTTCATGTTATTTGATAAAGACTAGAAGGACATGTAGTTGAGTAAATAAATGGGGGAGAATAGACAAATCTCTCATGTAGAATTCCTAGTGATTTATGTAGATATACACTCAAGAATGTGGGGAACAAGACAATGGGGAACATAATTCCCCACTCCTTAAGTGTGGGCCATGCATAGTTACTTTTTTCCCGAATACAGTAGAGGAAGTGTGGGTGGGAAGGAGTAAATTTACTGCGGAGAAACCTGACAAATTCCACCTCAGCCAGATGACCAAGGTCAACATCAGTAGTCAAAAATGATGTAGGGGCACCTGGCTGGCTCAGTCAGTGGAGCATGTAACTCTTCATCTCTGGGTTGTGGGTTCAAGCCCCACGTTGAGTGTAGAGATTACTTAAAAATAAAATCTTTTTAAAAAATGATGTTGGGGCGCTTGGGTGGCTCAGTTGGTTGAGTGTCCAACTCTTGACTTAGGCTCAGGTCATGATCTCAGTGTCCTGGGATCGAGTCCAATGTCAGGCTCTGTGCTTAGTGGTGAGTCTGCTTGAGGATTCTCTCTCCCTCTCCCTCTGCCCCTCCCCATGCTCTCTCTCTCTCTCTCAAATAAATAAATAAATCTTTAAAAAAAAAACAATGTTGATAGTATGTACATTTGATATGATGTGATGAAAATAACATTTTGTATCTGTGATCTTATTCCCCAAAACCCATTACCCCAGTCTAATTATGAGAAAAATACCAGGTAAATTCCACTAGAAGGCCATTCTACAAAATACCTGACCAATAGTACTGACCAAAATTGTCAAGGTCATCAAAAACAGGGAAAGTCTAAGAAACTGTCACAGCCAAGAGAAGCCCGAGGAGACATGACTACTAAGTTAATGTGGTATTCTAGATGGGATCCTGGAACAGAAAAAAAGGACATTAGATAAAAACTAAGGAAATCTGAATAAAGTATAGATGTTAATAATAATGTATCAATTTTGATTCATTAAATGTAACAAATGTACAGTACTAATGTGAGATGTTAGTTATGGGGCAAACTAGATGGGGAATATATGGGAACTCTGTACTATCTTTGTAATTTTTCTTTAAATCTAAAACTGCCTAAAAATAAAGGCTTTTTTTTTTTTAAATTTATTAAGAAGAAAAAACAAGCAAGAATAATAGAAGAGATTTCCGAGGGTCACCTGGAGGGCTCAGTCAGTTAAGCATCTGACTCTTGATTTCAGCTTAGGTCATGATCTCAGTCAGAGTCACGGGATTGAGCCTGGTGTCAGGCTTCGTGCTCAGCGGGGAGTCTGCTTCTCTCTCTCTGCCCCTCCCCCTGCTCCTGCTTTCTCTGTCTCTCTCTGGAAGGAAGGAAGGAAGGAAGGAAGGAAGGAAGGAAGGAAGGAAGGAAGGAAGGAAAGAAAGAAAGAAAGAAAGAAAGAAAGAAAGAAAGAAAGAAAGAAAGAAAGAAAGAAGAGAAGAGAAGAGAAGAGAAGAGAAGAGAAGAAGAGAAGAAAAGAAGAACTACCCCAGTGGAGTATACAATTAATTGACAAATTGTAGAGATAACAATTGTTCTGGAAGTTTGGAGGGAGAGAAACGACTTCAGACTATAGCTGCTAACAGATGCTTTATGGAAACATGGAAACTGAAATGTCTCTTAAAGATTGATAAGATGTTTACAAATCCAAGTTGGACCAACTTTAATGAGTACAGTTGACCCTTGAATGTCATGGGTTTCAACTGTGCAGGTCCACTTATATGCGGATTTTTTATATATATAAAAACAGTACAATACTGTAAATGTATTTTCTCTTCCTTATTTTTTTTTAAAGATTTTATTTATTCATTTGAGACACAGAGATACAGAGAGAGAGAGAGAAAGCATGAGCAGGGAGAGAGGCAGAGGGAGAGGGAGGAGCAGGCTCCTCGCTGAGCCAGGAACCCGATGTGGGGCTCAATCCCAGGACCCTGGGATCATGACCTGAGCTGAAGGCAGACGCTTAACCATCTGAGCCACCCAGGCGTCCCTATTTTCTCTTCCTTATGATTTTCTTAGTAACATTTCCTTTTCTTTAGCTTAGTTTATTGTAAGAGTACAGTATATAATACATTTAACATAGAAAATATGTGTTAATGGATGGTCTACATTATCAGTAAGCCTTCCAGTCAACCATAAGCTATTAGCAGTTAAGTGTTTGGGGAAATGAAAATTATATGCAGATTTTTGACTGAGCTACGCCAGTCAGCACCCCTAACCCCTACATTGCTCAAGGGTCAACTGTAATTGTAATATCTGGATTAACGAACTGATGAATTGTTCTCTAGGTCCAAAACTAAACTTAGAATTATTAATATTAGTTAGTAATATATAAGTACTGATGGTACTCTATAAATCTTAAGGCCAGCCTCTGAATACAAAGGGAATTTCCTTATTCTTATTCTTTCTTAAACATTTTTGAATAAAAAACTTTTTTTTAAGAGCACCTGGGTGGCTCAGTTGGTTAAGCATCCGACGCTTGATTTTGGCTCAGCTCATGATCTCAGGGTCATGAGATCAAGCCTGCATCAGGCTCTGTGCTAAGCACTGAGCTTGGAGACTGCCTAAGATTGTTTCTCCCTCTACAACTCCCCTACCTCAATAAATAAATAAATAAATAAATAAATAAATAAATAAATAAATAAATAAATAAAATTTTTTGACAAAACAAACAAGAACATGTAAAAAAATTCTTTGACCAACCTCAACCTAGACTATTCCAGAAGCAGAAGAGCAACATCTACTTCTTCAAATAGTGATTAGTAATGAAACTAATTCAGAATAATTAAAAGAAAAAATATGAAACCCTGAGAGCTTGAGTATCTTTGCATCTGCAGTGTCCAGCATAATACTCACTTCTCCTGGTTCAACTCTAATCTTTTTGACCCCTTTTTCTCAATCTTTTACTGCATCTTCATCCATGTGTTCATTAGGAATCAAAACAGTTATGAACAGGTTTGGAGAACTCTATGAAAATATGTGCTGCACTCTAGCACTACATTAAAAAATACAGAGGAAATTGATGGCTTCCTAGTAAAATATAATTTGCCAAAATTGATCCAAGAAAAGGAAGAAAATCTAAGCAGATCAGTACCCACCGAAGAGATTAGAAGAGTAATTTAAATCTAACATTTGAAAAAGCAACAGTCCCAGGTGGCTCTGTGACTGTGTTCTATCTATCCTTTAATGCAGTGCTATTCAAGTAGCCAGTCAGGGAACCGTTTATTACCAGCCTGCCAAGAGGTAAAGAGCTTACACTAGAACATAAATCAACATATTGTTTCTTTCAGAAAGTCTTGCTTTAAAAAAAAAACAAAAAACAAAAAAACAGCTTATTTTATTAATGGTGTCCTGAACCGACCCCTTTGGATTTAGTAAGTCAACCTGAGGGTCTCAGAAAATATCAGAGAAGAGAATCTTTGGAGAAAAATGAATTTTCATGTATTGGGATATTTCTTTTCTTTTTCAAGATTTTATTTATTTATTTGAGAGAGAGAGAAAGCACAAGCAGGGGAAGGGGCAGAAGGAGAGGGAGATGCAGGCTCCCCACTAAGCAGGGAGCCCGATGTGGGACTCGACCCCAGAACCCTGGAATCAAGACCTGAGCTGAAGGCAGAAGCTTAATCCACTGAGCCACCCAGGCACCCCAGGATATGTACTTTCAAATAAATATTTGAGTATTAATTATGTTGTGGCCCTATTATATCCTCAGCTGATGAGATAGATGTGTGTCTCAGTTTGTTTTGTATTACTGTTGTTATAGGTTGGGGGGAAGAAAATTTTTTTAAAACACCTTTAATTTAGGGTGCCTAGGTGGCTCGGGTGGTCTGTGTGCCTTCAGCTCAGGTCGTGATCCTGTGGTCCTGGGATGATCCTGGGCTCCTGGCTCAGCAGGGAGTCTGCTTATCCCTCCCCCTCTAGCCCTCCCCGCTGCTCATGCTCTTGCACTCTCTCTCACTCTCGAATGAATAAATAAAAAAATCTTTTAAAAACATAAATAAATAAAACACCTTTAATTTACACATCCAGAATCGAGCACTCTGGGATATACAGTTTCAGAAAATTTTCTTATGTAAATGCACAAATGCAGATATGGGACAGTTAGTATCCTCAAAATTAAATAGTATACAAACTATTTTGTAATCTGCTTTTTTTCACTTAAAAAAGGTGAATGATTTTCCATGTCAAAATCGACCTATATCATTTATAATAACTGAATTATATTCCACTGGCTGGATGGAGTATAACTTTTTCAATCAGTTCCATGTTAATGAATAATTTGAGTATCTTCAATTTTAAAATATCATAAATATCATAATAGAAAACAACTATATGTCCATTCCTTGTGCCACTACCCTCATTATCTCTTCCAGAACTGTCGCAATGGCTTCATAAATAATATTTTTTCTGGCAAAAAAAGCGAAAGAGAGAAAGTCAGCTGAACTAAACAATATATTTAGTGACAAAGTTGATTTATATTTTCATGTCTACAGATCACAGTTTGAGTAGTGTTGCTCTAGTAAGTGTATAATTTCTATGTTATTTAAACTATTTTAGCTTTCATTAGGACAAAAAAAAACCCTACAAATCCCTAAAACACTTTATGAAGTTATCATAATTTTAAAATCCAATTAAGATACTAAAAAAAAAGAAGGACAAAAGAAAGGGGAGCAGAGAACAGGAAGAGAGAAACTCCAGGTACTGGAGATCTAGAGGAGAATAAGGCAGAGCACTTCTATTCTAGTGGAAGGAGATTGGCCCTAGCATAAAAACAAAGCACTGACAAGAGCTGTGAAGAAGATAAAATAGGGCAACATGGTGGAGAGTTACAAGAGTGGGGGAGAATCTGCTTTAACTTCTGTAACAGAAACTTTTTTGATTCTCTGCAAATTTACCACCCTCGGGGCACCTGGATGGCTCAGTTGGTTGGGCTACCGACTCTTGGTTTCTGCTGGGGTCATGGTCATGGGATGGAGCCCTCTATTGGGCTCCATGCTTGGCATGGAGTCTGCTCAGGACTTTCTCCCTCTCCGTCTGCCCCTCACCCCCCCACAATTTTTTTTTTTTTTTAATTTACCGCCCTCTTCTCATCCCCTTGCTGTTAGTCCACAGCTCACCACTGAGGCCCTTTAGCACATAGACAGGCTTATCCCTCTTCCTAACACAGGATAGATGCTCAAAAAATGCTTATTAAATTGCACAAAGGCTCTCATCTGATCCTAACTGTAACACAGAAGTAACCATTAGTGTCCCCTGTTTTACCAAGGAGGATACTGCTTCAGGGTGTTTGTGTGAATTGCCATGGTGGTTCCACTAATATGGGAGCTGGGATGCTAACCTGGGTCTTTCCCACACCAAAATGCCATCTTTAGAAATGCTGTTGTTGAGGAAGGCAAATCTAAGGAGGGGCAAGGGGAAGGGCGGGCCACAAGCAATCAGTGGCTTTAACCAATGAATACCTTTCCCTCCTTTTTGGAAGCCAATGGCAAGCCTGGTTTAATATGGTTAAAGCAATTCTAGAATGAACAAGCAGAAAAGAAACAACTAGAGGGAGGTTGCTTCCCAGAATAAGATTTTATTAGAACAAAATCCCAAATTCAGGCTGACCTGACACTGTGGGGCAGCCCCAGGACATTTCCTGGAGAGTAAACCAAACTCCTCTCTATTTCCCGCTCCCCACCGAGATGGCAAATACTGGAGGTAAGGTGTCACAGATCCAAGATCCTCCCAATGTCTCCTCACTTTTGCCTGGGCTTTGAACCATTGAGTCTCCTCCCCAGCCCTACCAGGGAAAGACAAACAGCCGCTGTTGAAAATGTGCATGGAGTTGGCACAGTGTTCAAGACTGCAGAGAGCCTCCTTGGACAGCCTCCAGCACCAGAAGTAAACTGCCCTGGGCTTTCTACACAAGCACATTCTCACATCTTATAATGGTATCACAGCTAGGGTGTAATCTTCTAAGTGTCAGAAAACTTAAGCACTTCACAAGTTCTTTCAAGTAAAGTGTCTCTGGGTGTCTGTTGACACCTTTTCCACTTTCCTCATCCCTAGCCCCTCCAGCTTTAAAACCTTCCCTAGGGGACAAACATATTCCTCTAAGCACTCCCTTCTTCAATTCCCATCTACAAGTCCTCCTTGGAAGGCCAAGATCAATTGGTCAATTGGATGGTATTGATTCTCTAAGTGCTTTCCTTAGTTTTTCTTGATTAATTTTTTGAATAGATGATTTATGTACATTCTAAAAATTGCACAACACTAAAAGTAGTGAAATATGTCTCCCTTTTATGTCGATACCCATCTGTTACAGATTCAGAAATGCCCTGTGTGTATTCAAGCTCTTTCTTTTTTTTTCTTTTACACAAATGGTAACATAATACTCTGTTTTTCACCTAAGTATCTAGGAGATTGGTCTACGTCTATTCAGGTGGATCTGTCTAAAAGTTTTTGTGGCTGGAGAGTGTTGCATTTTGTGGACGGACTAGCTGGGGTTGAGATCTGGGCCTCTTCCCAAACCATGACTTCAGATAATATATCCCACTGTCTTGTAGGCTTGCAGTAGATTTATGAGTAAAACCCTAGGACAAAAATGCTTGACTGGAAACATATAATCAAACAATTGCCAATTATGAAAAGCTCAAGGAGACAGCTCTCGTGAAAGAGTATGCTCTCCTAGCATTTTATATGGACCTCCATTCAGCTAAGGCAGGGGCCCCCACCTCCTTAGTTTTGGAGCTTATAGGCACTTACGCCCAAGGAAAGGGGAGCAAGTTATCCAGGTGGGGAATGAAATGTGTTCCACTAACCGAGAAATTTGTCTCAATTTTTACCTGTATCAAGGAAATAATTGTTTCCAGTGATCATGAATTTCCTTTAAGCTCTTGACCTTTTGTTCCCTTGTGGCGGGGAAGAGGCAGTCAAGGGTTAGGGAAAAGTGGGATCAAATGAAGATGTGAGGAGGAGGGCTCCCAGGCAGGAGGGCTGCCAGCGCTGAGGTGAAGGGGGATGGGAAAGTGGAGAGGAGAGACTCTAAGTGCAGGCAGATTCCAGATGGTGTAGCAAGCAACCCGGATGGACGGGTACTGCCACACCCCTATCCTAAGGCCGCTTTCACTTCACCTGTTGGTCCTGAAGCTGCCTGACCTGCCCTTTGCCCTCAGGGGTTCCCAGGACTGAAAGGCATTTCTCTAAGTCCTGCCTAAGGGAAAGCCCTGGTTTTCTAACGCCAGGGGTGGTCTGAATGTTACCCTAAAGAAAGGAGAGACTAGGTTGCCTGTTCCTCATTCTGGGCCAAGTAAGAAGGGGCCGTGCTGTTGCCTCTCCCACCATCCCATCCAGTAAAATCCACGGGAAAAACCTTATCATACTGTCTGTGATTTACTTTAAGATAAAGCAGTCTAGGGAGTGAGACGTTATGTGTGTTGGTTTTGATCTATACCCTTACAGATGGTTAGTTACTGTCTTTAATCCAGTGGTCGTGTTCTTTGCCTCATCGGCAGCATCTAAGGATGTTGCTCTTCCTTCCTCCTTGGAATACTTTCAGGACCACAGGCTCCCTGGGGTCGCCTGCTGCCTTCCATGCTGTTCTTTTTCAGCCTCCTTTGCTGTCTCCTCCTCATCACCCTGACCTGTAGGTGTCTAGGGACCTAAGGATCACTCCTCAAACCTCATCTCCTTTCTGTCTCTTCTCACTCTGTTGTCTCACTGCTTTAAATATTATCTCTATGCGGATGACTCCCAGATTTTTCTACCCAGGCAGGACCTCTCCTCTGAAATCAAAACCCTTCTACTTGCCCACTTGACAGATCCAATATTTCACCGACTTCTCAAAACCAACATGATTGGCCCCTCAAAACCTTTCTCCCCATTTCAGTAAATGGCTACTCCTCTTTAAAAGTTTTGGCTTTGGCAATAATAATAATAAATAATAATAATAAACAATGTGACCCTGGAGAGTCATTCTTCCCTCCCATCTTTCCACACTTCCCATCTCTGGATCAGCCTGAAAACCAGTCATTACAATGACCTATGAGGCTAGCAACTGGGTGTGTGACTGAATTTAGTCCTGTTCCAGACTTGAGAGTGAAGTAATGGGGAGTTAGGGATTTATATCCCCCATGAGCTTCTCATTTTGGAGGCTACAAATGTTTGCCCAAAGAGTCCAATCATTGAAAGACCAGATGGGCTTAGGTCAGTCCCAATAGCCTATTCCCTCTCAATTCATTTCTTCAACAGCTATTTGCCAAGGAGTTAAGTCTGTGCCAGACTGCATTCTAGGTGTCTGGGGTATAGCTCCAAACAAAATAGGCAAAAGCCTCCCCTCTCTTGGAACTTACATTCCACTGGGTAAACAGATGGCAAACAAAATATCAACAAGTAAGTTACATAGTATTAAGGTTTTAAGACTCTGCTGAGAAAACTAAGGCTGGGAAGAGGGATAGAGAATATTTGGGAGAGAAAGGGGTTCTGTGTTCAGTGTTGGATAGGATGTCCAGGGATGGTTGTATTGAGCAAGTGACATTTGAAGAAAGACATGAGGAGTGAGCCAGCAGTGTCCAGGGCAGTGGGTGCTGGGCACGGGGAACTGCAAAGGCAATGATACGCGCTCCTCACTCCTGCCCTCCAGGGTTGCCTGCCCTGCTCCTGTTAGTGGCACAGGAAGCAAGGAGGAGGGTGTGCCTGGAATGGAATCGATGAGGGCAGTAGGAGGAGAGGAGATCAGAAAGAGAGCCAGTCTGGCTCTGGCCACTGAAAAGGCTTACAAACTGTAGCAATCCCCAGAGCAATAAATACTCCCAGCACCCACATTCTGGTCTCTAAATTCAACTTGTCACTGAAGGGAACCAGGGCTTTAGATAATCACTGATCCCAGAGCTGGGGCAAGAAATGGGCATTCTGTCATACCAGAAAGCAAAGAAGCTTTCAAAGACTATGGGTTGTATTCAAAAGATTAGGAGCCAGTGTAAAGAGACTCCCCAAGTTCAAGGACGGATAATTTGAGTATTTGCAGTGGATTGAAGTGCATCAAATATGTTAAAATCCATGAGTTTATAATTATACCAAGAAAAAAAAAAAACTCTCATAGGTCACCTTTACAGGTTGCTAGGGAACCAACTCATTACTCTGAAAACTGGTTTAAAAAGGGAAAGAATCGAGCATTTGTCTTGTCTTTTCTATATGAACTGTATCTCAGGATAGCTAAATTGTTGTTGAGGAAAAATTCTTCTTTTAGAAGCATTCCAGCTAATAGATGAAGGAGAAATGGTAGAACTAGGGTACCATAATTTTGCGATCCCTAATGAAATAATATATCTGTGATGACCTCAGTGGCTATTAAAAACTATCAGGGGAGGGGCACCTGGCTGGCTCAGTGGGTAGAGCACGTGGCTCTGGATCTCTGGGTCGTGAGTTAGAATCCCACATTGCGTGTAGAGCCTACTTAAAAAAAAAAAAAAAACCTATCGGGGGAAAAGCTTATGAGGAACTTTTATAAAAATTGTATTATTTTTTATTTTTAAATTATTTTAAATTATTTTTATTTTTTAATTTTATTTTTATTTCTTTTTTTATTATTTTTTTAAATTTTAGCTTATGGAAGACTAAATGAATGGATCAAGCTGTCAATGTCTCAATCCATTAATCAATCTTAACATTACAAAAGAGGAGACAACCAGACATCATGTGTTCTTGATGTGATGCAATAGGAAGTTCACAGAACCATCTATGAAGAATCCTTGTCAAAAAATGGAAACTGAATTTTTTAAAAGATTTTTTTTTTGAGATTTATTTGTTTATTTGAGAGAGAGAGAGAGAGTTGGGGGGAGGGGCAGAGGGGGAGGGAGAGAGAGAAGCTCAAGCAGACTCCCTGATGAGCGCTAAACCCAATGTGGGGCTTGATCTCACAACCCTGGGATCACCACTTGAGCCAAAACCAGGAGTTGGACGCATAACCCACTGAGCCACCCAGGCACCCCTACGATTTTTATTTTTAAGTAATCTCCACACACAACATGGAGCTCGAACGTACGATCCTGAGATCAAGAGTCGCATGCTGTACCAACTGAGCCAGCCAGACACCACTGGAACCTTAATTACTCAAGATCTAACTGATACTTTTCAGGAAATACAGGGCTTAGGGAAATATATTGGATGATACCAAAGGGATACAATCAGCAAAATGCAGAATGTGGGAAACTCTATGGGACAAACGACACAGTTTCTCCAAAAATACATTATAAGGAAAAAGAAAAGATGGCAAGGGAGCCCTTAAATTAAAAGAGACCCTAGAAGATACAGTAACCAACTGCAATGTGTGGGTCATATTTGGATACTAACCTTAAAAAAAAAACAAACCTGTAAAAAATTATTAGAAAATTGGGGAAATTTGAACACTGATTAAATATTTAATAATATTTTTAAAATCTTAAAGGTATGATAACAACATTATGGTTTCTTTAAAGTCCCTATCTTTTAGAGACACAATACTAAATGATATAATACTAAATATATACTAAAATGATGATACTAAAATGCATGGATGAAATTATATGAAGTCTGGGACTTATCTCAGTATAACCCAGTGGGGTAAAAGCAAGGAGAATGGGTGAAAGGGAGTTTCCATATGTTGATAATTGTTGAAGCTTGGTGATGGTCTTTTACACTATTTTCTCTGTTTTGTGTATGTTTGAAATGTTTCATAATATAAAGTTTAAAAAGAGAGTGTGTTGGGGGGGATACTCACGTACATAGGAGTCATTAAGAAAGATTTTCTATGACAATTAGGAATAATAATCCCTATTTTCTAACTATAAGGCCAACAAATAAGTCATCCTTTGCAAAGTTTCTCCTTTAGTAACCAATAACTTACAGGAGACCATAAAGAACTATTTTAGGGAAGATACACTTTTTTTCATGAATAAAAGGGCTTAGCTTAAATGTGATTAGTTGAGGTGTGGGTAGACTCTTCAGGTACCTCAGCAATGACCAGGGCCAGTGCTTGGGTGGAGGATGAAACCACAAGAGAAGCATAGAATGCTTCTGTGCCACCATCCTACTGTCTCTCTCAGGTCTTCCTGCCTCTTTCCTACTGCTTTGCCACTCCCAGGAGCAGGGCTACTTTGTCCAGCTGAGCAGGCTGTGCACTGCACAACTCCAGGGATATAGAAAGCCTGTATGAATAGTGCCCCTGGACTTACGCAGCATGGAAGCCCTTGGCAGGAGCCTGGTCACCTCATGCCATCTCTGACTTTGGACTCCTTAATCTTAACCAGGGCTATTTCCTCAGGGCCCTGCTTTCAATTTCTGCTAAGGTCAATGGGTAATAATGGTGTAAATCATATTAGTTTTTTAAATGGGTATTTTTCTAGTATTTCTACTAGCATCTTTCTCCCAATAATAATATTCCCATATGTATTAGTCAAGATACGCTTTCAACTCCCAGATCTCAGTAGTTTAACAAAATAAAGGTTTGTTTCTTGCTTCCATCATAGTCCAGTATGAGGGTGGGGGAGAAAGGGATCTGCCTCTTGCTCTTTCAGGCTCCATCCTCTGTTATCACCTCCTTCCCCGGGGTCTACTGCAAGGGAACCAAAGTGTGAAAAGGCATCTCCATCTGAATGGCCTCTGACCAGAGCTGGTGAAGATCACCTTGACTCACATTCCATCAGCAAGAACAAGTTAAGGAGCAGAGTGCCAAGGAAGGCCGTGCTGATGTTTAAGAATAACCAGCTAGTCTCAGCTACACCATGTGAGGTAGCAATGCCTTAGTCCAGTTAAATTAACAAGGCTCCACTGCAGAATGCTAATGCTGACCGTAGAAGTCCCTGGCCCCTCAGAGAAGTGAGGGAGAGGGAGATTTCTGGTAGGACACTTTTCTGGTGCTTTTAAAACTCTGCAGCTATCTCCTTACTCCACCTGCCAGGTGGTAATTGCTCTTTCAGAACAGGAAGACTTGGAGAGGGAAGCATTCAGTTATATTTCTTTTACTAGCCAGGGGCTCAGCGGTTTTTAATTTGAGGGAGGGGTCCATGATGTTCTTCAAGAGATTGGTGATTCCCTGAAAACCCTATGTAAAATTTGTGTTCGGGCACAATTTTCTGGGAAGAGGGCCCATAGTTTGGCACATAGAAAGCATTCGATAAAGATTCCTTCTAGGGGCGCCTGGGTGGCTCAGTTGGTTAAGCGACTGCTTTCGGCTCAGGTCATGATCCTGGAGTCCCTGGATCGAGTCCCGCATCGGGCTCCCTGCTCGGCAGGGTGCCTGCTTCTGCCTCTGACCCTCCCCCCTCTCATGTGCTCTCTCTCTCTCATTCTCACTGTCTCAAATAAATAAATAAATAAAATCTTTAAAAAAAAAAAAAACTCAGAAAAAAAAAAAGATTCCTTCTAAAAACTCACAAAGGTGGGGCGCCTGGGTGGCTCCGTCGTTAAGTGTCTGCCTTCGGCTCAGGTCATGATCCTGGGGTCCTGGGATCGAACCCCACATCGGGCTCCCTGCTCAGCGGGAAGCCTGCTTCTCCCTCTCCCACTCCCCCTGCTTGTGTTCCCTCTCTCACTGTGTCTCTGTCAAATAAATAAATAAAATCTTCTAAATAAATAAATAAAAACTCACAAGGTGTCTGCACTACTTAGTGCTCTCCAGAGAAACGGAACCAATAGGGTGTGTGTGTGTATGCACACACAGATTTTAAGGAAATGGCTTACACAGGTCCAAAATCTGCAAGGTGAGCTGGCTGTCTGGAGACCTAAGAAGAGCCAATGCTGTAGTTCAAGTCCAAAGGCTCTTGGGCTGGAAAATTCCCTCGTGCTTGGAAGAGGTCAGTCTTTTGTTCTATTCAGACCTTCAACTGATTGGATGAGGCTCACCTGCATTATGGAGGGCAATCTGTTTTACTCAAAGTCCACTTATTTAAATGTTAATCTCACTCAAAAACACCCTCACAGAAATATCCAGAATAACATTTGAGCATATATCTGGGCACCATGGCCGAGCCAGGTTGATGAATAAAATTAACCATCACAGGAATCCTGACCGAACAAAAGGTAGAGATTAGGAACTACATCTAAGAAATTTCCACCAGCCTCCTTCATTCTTGTTAGTCAGGTTCTGCACTCACCCAGTTTCTGTGCCTGGTCCTAGAATAGCTTACTTATTTTGGTGACATGTAGGAAATCTGCCTAACAACTCCCTTCTAGCAACTTCCATCTATTCCACACTGAAAGAATTGGGGCGGGAATTCCCAATTCGGTTTTAGTAAATGTTAAATAATGTTTAAAAAAAGCATTACTTTTTCTCCTGGAAAAAAAGAAGGTTTTGACAAAATCTCCAGAAATGTTGCTTAATCAAAGCATTTTAGCTTTCCCACCCTGTATGTGTCCCTGATGGTATATAATGGGCTAAGGTATATATCTTTACTGTTTATATCTTACAACCCTGCCTCTAGTCATTTCTCTTGAATAAATCCTCCAGCCAAGTGAAGTCCTTGAAATCACAGATTATACTTTATCCCTTTGCAATTCTCTACAGTGTTGAAAATGTGGCTGGCTCAGGCAAGAGTGCTGATTAACTGGTGTGTTGTCACATTCTGTTTTATTTGACTCTGCTAACATTAAGCCACCAGCTAGCCCCGGTATTAAAAATAGCCCAGATTTATCTTTCAGGGTTGTCACCTAATTTCCACATCTCTACCTTGCTTCTGCACACACAGCATCACATAAAGAAAACTGAGGCAGGGTTGGGGCAAGACACTTCTGACTTTGTGGCTATTTCTTAGCCTAGGTAAAGTCTGGTGATTTAATGCAGGTATTTTCTCCCACCCTCCTTGCCCTAACTTAATTTTCATCTGAAGGATGGAATGAGTTCTGTCTGTGAGGAAAGGGCCCCTTCTGCCCCTACTTGTGCTCTAATACAACACGGGTTGAGACTTCCCTTCCTTGCCCTGGGGAAGAAGGGATGTTCTGTTTTGTACAGTACTGAGGGACCTGGATGGGGCAACACTGCTCTATTAATATAAAATGAGATTATTCACCAGCTGTTGTTTCACTGCTTTCAAGCAGAGCCATTGAAACATTTGCAAAATAGCAAAGTGTTCCGGATGGGAGGGGCCATTGTTCTCAATCCAGACCACCCAGCGGGCACCTCAGGTAATGGGCTTTGCACCTGACCCGAGTAGAAACTCGACAATACATCAAGGGTCTTGCATGATCGTCTGTGCCATTGGGAAACCACAGCAGGCACCCTCACTGTCCTCCCCAATCATTTCCTTTTCCCCATTATTTTTCCCCTTCTGTTGCACAACCAGAGATCTCTCCAAGAATCTATTCAAAAGGAGTTCTTAGATTAAATTAAAGTAAAAACAAATCCAGTTAGAAGATAGCAAATGCTGCCTTGATATAAAGTTTGTCTTCTAGAACCCACAACATGACCTACTTCTGTTTGATTTTCATGGACTTATAGAACATTATCCAAGATGGGCGGGAGAATGCCAGGGAAAGGTATCTATTGCGAGCAGCACCCTCCTCAAATTTTCAGTGCACCAAACCACCTGGGGGATCCTGGTGGATGGGGAGGGGCTGGGGGAAGGGCCCAAGAATCTGCATTTCTGAAAAACAACAAGGGGATGGACAACTCTTTGAGCAGCAAGGGTCTAGATTCAATGTTGTTCAACCATTTCCATTTTGGAGCGTATTTGTAGATTTGCCCAAGTTATAGAAAATACAGTCTGAACAGATGATCGAAGTGGCAAAATTGTTCTCCTTAAAGCTGAATTCCTTAATAAATGCTTTGTTACAGAAATGTATGTGAGAATAGAGCATTGTATAATATCCATTTAAAAAAAATGATTCTCCTTCCTACTGATGGATCATTCAACCTTCATCACTACTTTTGCTGATTTTCTACAGGACACCTACTCTCTATGTGGATCCAGTGCACCAACCTGTAACTACCTCTCCTATGAGATGTGTTCTCTGGGAGTGAAGTTTCTAGAAGGCACTTTGGCCTTGTGGCAGGGAGGGTGTGAATCGAGCTCTGCCAGTGAGGAACTGAGAGCCCTTGGACAAGTTGCTTAACCTCTCTTATCCTTAGTTTCTGCACCTAAAAGAGTGGGGGGAGGGTAAAAAATTATTTTTGAATTTTTAAGTGGGAAAATAGGACTATGTCCCTTACAGGATTACTGTAAGCTTTAAACAAGATAATGTATGCAAATTACCAACTACATTCATGAAGTAACGTACATAAGCCATGTGAAGTGCTCCATAAACCAACCTTCAGAACAAACAAAACCCTGAAATTGATATTCAGGATTGCTAAAATGTTTTCTGGTAAACCATTTTGAAAGGAAATCTTTCCAAAACATTTCTCAGCCCCACCTTGGGTAACGGTGTATATACCTAATCCGGTTTAGGTCTTTTCTTATGACTCAGGGTCCTTATTTTGAACACGAGTGACTGCACTGTCCTGAAACACAGGATGACCTCAGTCAGGGGGATGATGATCTCGGGCTTTCTAACATCCATCCTCCCCGCCCCTCGCCCCCCTGGCTCCCCCACAGCCTCTGTGCACACTTCCATAACAGCACTTAACCACACAGAGCCAAAAATATGTGTTTACCTCCTTTCTCAGGGCAAGGGCCAGGTCCTGAATAAATGCTTGTTGTTGAATGAAGATCTCCTCAGGCCCCACTTAAAGGGTTGGGTGTCAGGAACTCGGAAGCATGGCTTGTGTTCATTCATTCAGACGCTTTAAAATGCCTCCGTATACTCAGCCAAGGGCTAAAAGCACTGCTCTATTTTATCTTTTAGAGATAGCCGAGAACCGAAATTACATTCCTCCTTAGAACCTTGTGATGGTTTTCAATTACTGCCGGGCCCAGAATGTACTACCCTTCTGGTCAATTGCAGCCCCTCTGGTCTTCTTTGGTGCTTTGTTCTGCTTTCATTGGCAGCAAGGACATTGGAGCCAGACAACCCTGGGTTCAAACTCTGATCTACAATTTGATAGCTGTTTGACTTTGGGTGAGTCACTTAAACTCTCTGCTCAGTTTCCACATCTGTAAAATGAGGTAATAGCCCTCAGTCTGCAGAATTGCCGTGTGTATGGAGATGGCGGTAAAGAAATTCCGAGTCAGCCTCTGAGGGAAGAGTTTTCATAACCTGTGCTTTGATAATCCCACTAAGGTTAGGGGCAGGGGCTGGGCTCTAAGAAGCCTCTCTGAGCAGTATTAGATGGCTGTGAACTAGACTTGCAGAGAGCATGGCCTGTTAAGAAGCAGGCAGCTTTTGGGCACCTGGGTGGCTCAGTCAGTTAAGCATCTGCCTTGGGCTCAGGTCATGATCCCGGAGTCCTGGGATCGAGCCCCACATCGGGCTCCTTGCTCAGTGGGGAGCCTGCTTCTCCCTTTCCTGCCACTCCCCCTGCTTGTGCTCTCTCTCTCTTGCTCAAATAAATAAATAAAATCTTAAAAAAAAAAAAAAAAGGAATCAGGCAGCTTTCTTTGCAGAGCACAGAAGTGAGCAAGATGCCAAGCTGCTCTATATGGCGGAGACTGGTGGCTCCTTGTCAACAACCCTTCTCTCCCCACCCTTCATCCTTGCTGTCACAACCTGCTTTCCAAATCTCGAGAATAAAGATGCCAATATTGGCTTATATTATTAAGGCACAAGTATGAATGTATTTTTTTTAAAGACTTTATTTATTTGACAGAGACACAGCAGGAGAGGGAACACAAGCAGGAGGAGTGGGAGAGGGAGAAGCAGACTCCCCACTGAGCAGGGAGCCCGATGTGGGGCTCGATCCTAGGACCCCAGGATCATGACCTGAGCCAAAGGCAGACGCTTAAAGACTGAGCCACCCAGGCGCCCTAAGGCACAAGTGTGAATTTAAAGGTAAATCTTCTGAAATATTTCTGGGAAACGTTTTCCTTTCTGATGCGTGTGTGTGTGTGTGGTGGGGGCGGGGAGTTGGGTGGGCGAGGAGAAATGCTCCTCTTCCTATCTTTAGATGTAGTTACCTGCAGATATAATTCCTAGAGCTATGGCAGCCATCTTGTAACCACGAGGGACATCTCTGAGGATGAAAACCTAAAGGCTGTGGATGGCAAAGAGGGAAAGGCAGAAAGCACCTGAGCTGAGTGCATGATGACATCATTGTGCCTCTGAATTAACCAAGCCTGAAAATGATATCTCCAGAGATAATAAATCTACTGTTTAAGTCATATTTAGTTACATATTCTGTTACCTGTTTCTTTATTATACACTCAGCATAAAATTGAAGAGGCTAAACCTTGGAGGTAGGAGGAGGCTTGATGATAGCACAAAGAAAAGTCACTTCTGTTGAGTATTTTAACTTTTATTGGATGTGCAGTGTAAACCTCTGCCCCACTCTGGGAAGGCTTCTGTAATTTCCACAGTTTCTTACAAATACTTTTGGTGCTGGTGGATTGTTCTGGAGGATTTGAACAAAAGTTGAGATCTACATCAAGAATGGTACCTGATGAAAACAGAGACACACCTGGGAATGGCAGTACTTCTAGGTTATGTAAGGATTAGAGATCATATCTGTCAGGCATCTAGAATGATGCCTAGAATAATATAGGACATATGCCATAAAGGATAAATACTATTATTATTTTACATTAGCATTATATTATTTTATATTAACAGTATTATTATCTCAGCTCCTGACTGGTAGCCAGCAAGGAGGTGGAAATTAGAGGCTCATGGGTAGGGCTGTACCTGGGGGCAGACCCAGTAGTAGACTTTGAGAAGAAGCTCTGTGATGAAGGCTGTATGAAGACAGCATGGAGCCACGCCGTTGGTGCCAGGAAAGTCCAGCAGAGCTTCTGTGATCCTGCAGATGGAGCAAAGGTCTGGATCCAGGGGCTGGAGGGATAGGGAAACGGGAGGTTGTTGTTCCATGGGTATAGAGTTTCAGTTATACAAGATGGAGAAGTTCGGGAGATCTGTTGTACAACAATGTTCGTGTAACACTACTGTCCTGTAGACTTAAAAATGGCTCAGATGGGAAATTTTATGTTATGTGTTTCTTACTACAATTAAGAAAAGGAAAAAAGCTAGATCCCAGTTACTAGAACAAAGGCCTACAATCCTAACAGGCTCAACAGAAGCCTGACTTGTTTGGGTGGGCCTTCCCGAATTTTCCCTGATTAGAAAAGGACTGGTCCCAGATCTCAGATTGAGACTAACATTCAACCTTCCATGTGGAAGTCCAGAGTTACAAACATTCTATCTGTATACATATGTGTGTGTGTGCGTCTCAGAAGTAGTATACATACTATATATGTGTATGCACCTATACATATAAAATCTCCTTTCTCTGTTCATGTGTGTACATGTACCTCCTTATCTTATTTAACCTCTCTTAAAGGACCTTGACTGCCAACCTAATTTACCCTGACAGCTAATGGGGAGCCCTCAAAGCCAGGGTCTTGCTTTGATCAGTGGGGTGTGACAGGATGGGCCATTGTGTTCATTTCCACCTACTGTCTTGCTCTCTTCCTTTCTGCCACAGGACAGGCATCTCAGATAGGAGTTACTTCTGCAGTCTTGGTCCCAGAATGTGAAAATACATGGAGAGCAGAAGCAGAGCCTTCTCTGGTGTGATGGGGAACATGCAATGGCAGAGTGAGGAACGTTGGTTGTTACAAGCCAACTCAGGGAGTCATTTGTTACTGTGGTAAAGCTGACTAATAAATCTGGGCAGTTGCCCACTGCCAACGCACAGGATCAGGAGAAATAATAAGTCATTGTTGTTTTAAGCTACTCCATTTTAGGGTCTTTGTAAGACAATAATGGATAACGGGGGCTTCCTGTAAAGAAGGGATGTTAACCTGAACCAAGGCAAGGTCGGATGAGAGGAGAAGATGAATTGGGAAATTTTAAAGGGGTGGCTTAGAACTCTTTCAATCACTAATGATAGAACTCAACCAAAAAGTGGAATTTATTGGTTTAAGGTACTGAAAAGGATTCAGGACTGAAATGCTGTCACAGGGTTCAGTTTCTCTGCATCTCTTGGCTCTACCTTCCCTTGGCTGAGTGGGTTCCCTGGACTCTGTATGGTGGATTCCAGCAACCTTGGGGACAGCACCTCCTGGTTCATGTTTTCCCAATATCAAGTCCAGTAGAAAGAACTTCTTTTCTGGTCATGCTACAAAAGTTTTGAGATCCACTCTGAATAGACTGGCTGAGGTCATGCCCCTGAGAAAATCCCTTTGGTTAAGTGGGGATGGTGGTGATTGGAGAAGAGGTACATTGGTTATGGGTCCTTCTGTTGAAACTCAAACAGTTTTTTAAGAGGGAAATTTACTCATTCATATAACTAAAAAAAGAGAGAGAAAAATTCATGGACTGTCCCAACCTCAGGTGCAGTTTGATGTAGACCTAAAAGAATGTCACCAGAATTCGTCTCTTGACTTTTCAAAATTATTGCCAGCTGAGGCACTTCTTACGGGGGATTTTGAAAACCAAGGAGAAGTGGGTTTGTTGATGGTAACAGGCTCCAGTCACATGTGTGGGGTTCTTCCTTTTAATTGCTTTCTGCAAACAAACACAGCTATAAGATAATGGCCCTGTAAACAAACACAGCTTTTAAGATAGTGGTCCTGCTGAATGGTCATAGGTTTGTGTTTAAGTTCATCATCGTTCCAACTGCCCACAGAGACAAGAGTGTAAAATGAATCCAGATTGCTTGAGCTTAGATCCTGGCTCTCACGCTGATTAGCTGGTGACCTTGGGCAAGTCATTTAACCACTCAATGTCTCAGTGTACTCCTCTGTAAAATGGGAAATGACATTATCTACCTACCTTAAAAGGTTGTTGTTAATAATACATGCAAATCACTTAGAACAGTGCTTAGAACATGTTAAGTGCTCAATCAGTGTTCATTATTATTCTCATGTCTACAGTAAACAAAGAATCATTTGTAGACATTTTTTCAGAATTATGACCATTTTAGATGGCAGGTGTTGGCTTGGTTTAGATTTATCTCTTGGCAGTGAGTAACTGGAATTGTATCTACTCATATTATGGGTCAGAACACACTCTGACAGCATTTTGCTATGTATTTTCACTGGCTTCCCATCAGTTACTGGACTGCATGTAGTCTTCCAAGAGAGACACCTCCCTTTTTTTGTACTACTTTGGTATGAAAGAAAACCTAAGTTCAATTAAAAGTCTAAAAAGGGAACAAAACAAAGGTTTTTTCATAACTAGTATGTATTTTGCAATCCAGCTTTGAATAGTGAGGGCAGAGTATTGTCCTCTATCTTTTTATCATCTCATTGTATAATCTTGCCTTTTTTTTTTTTTTTTTTTTGAGGAGCTTAGAAAAACAGAAATTTCAAAGTAAGTGTGATGTTAGCAATTCGTATCATGATGAGTTGTAGGTTACTCATAGCTTCTCCTGGTTATTTTTGTTTGGGTTGTTTTGCATACTTGGGGTTGATAGAACAATTGTTCTATGAGTCTGGAATTATCTTGGCTCTGGCTGCCCGCATTCCTAACTGCAATGTGTCCCTCTGTGAGAGTGGCAGGGATTAAGCTCTGTGGGCACATTATCCACAGCTTTCTCTCTCAGTTTTGGATGCTGTTACATAAGGTTCCATATTGACAGAAAGAGGGGAGAGTGGGTGGGGCTGGGGAGACACTTAGATAAGTTGAATTACTTTCAAAAGTGCTGGGATGTGTAACTTGCATGGGTTTTATCTCCAAGCTAATGGATGGTGGGGAGAGGGGTATGCATTTTGCCTTATTGCTCTGTAAGTCAGCCTTAGTTAGCCAATAGACTTCTTGTATAAATACAAACATTTGCTGGACATGTGCGTGAATTAAATTGCAAGGATGGCTTGGGAATCAGAAATCTTCTGGGTCACAATATAGCTTTAAATAGCTACCTGAGTCTAAGATTTCTCTAGGGCAATTCAAGTTGGTTTTATCCTATAGAAGTTTGATATCCTAGATAAAGAAACAAAATAAGTGTGTTATTATGTTCTTGATTTTAATTCAATTTAATATTTTTGGGTAGCCAGCAAGATTTGAGTATTCATAGTATGAAGAAAATATTGGTGTCTAATTTCAGTCTCCAAAGTTTGAATTTTTGATCCCTAAACATTAATAATAGTAGTCTTATTAAGTAATTAAAATGTGCTGGGCATTGTACTGCTTACTTTAATGGTGTAGGTATTTGTATCTCTACAATTTAACTAACTGAAGCTTTGAAAGTTTAAGAAACTTACTGTGGTCACAAGTCTAGTGAAAACCAGTTATTTTTTTTTTCCTTAAGTAATCTCTAAGACCAAAATGGGGCTCGAACTCATGACCAGGAGATCGAGAGCTGCTTGCTCTACCAACTGAGCCAACCAGGCACCCCAGAACTCTAGTGAAATATGGGAATTGAACACAGCTCTATCTGTTGCCAAATCTGTGTTCTTTCTAACACAGTGCTGTCCCGTAGAACTTTCTGTGATAACATGTTCTATATTTCTATGGTCCAATATGGAAGCCACAATGTGGAAGCTACTGAGCATTTGAAGTGAGGCTAGTGTAACTGAGGAAATCAATTTTTAATTTTATTTAATTTTAATTAAAATTACAATTTCATGGCCACATATAGTGGTTGCACAGGACATCACATTATCTGGCCTATAAACATTCAAGCTACTGTGATCTCATGTGTAGTACATTTAGATATCAAAGACAGCAAATGTAAACAAGTAGTTGGAGTAAAAAAAATAACATTTTATCAAAATCAAAGTCATTTATTATTATTATTTAAAAATTTTTTATCTGAGTAGAGTGGACCAAAACAAAGTCATTCAAATTGCAGTATTTAAAGGGAGGTAGACCTCAAAGTTAAATGACTCATAAAATTTAGTTATGAAAAACTTCTTTTGGAAAATTTCTGCTGTACATTTTACTGGGTGATTATTAACATATTGGCAATGTTGATTATAAGGGGCATAGCAATTTGAAAAAAGGGAAAAAAATGTTCCTGGAACTGTACTCTTACTGCAAGATTCAGATCTCTAGGCATTTTCCAATCTAAGGAATCACAAATTCCTCAAGTAGCAGGGACAGAGGAGTATGTTTACAATCAAACTAACGAAACTTTTTTTTAAATTAAAGATTTTTTAAAATTTATTTGAGAGAGAAAGCACAAGAGAGGGGAGGGTCGGAGGGAGAAGCAGATTCCCCACTGAGCAGGGAGCCCAATGCAGGACTCAATCCAGGGACTCTAGGATCATGACCTGAGCCAAAGGCAGACGCTTAACTGACTGAGCCATCCAGGCACCCATAACCAAACTTTTTTGATTTCTACTTTCAGGTGTCTCCTGCCTCCAGTTATCTTGTTTTTCATAAATGGTTTTAGAGCTGAATATTTACAAACCAGCATCTTTAATGCTCAATATTCATAAACAGACTACATCTCCAACAAACAGTGACATGTAAACAAAACATAGACGCCTACTTAATAGAACTCTAGATGATAACCCCTTTCTTGTCTGACCTCTGGATTTATGGTTCATCGGGATAGGTTGTCTCCCAGTTCTGCCAATTTGACAGTCAAGTCTCTTTTCTGTAAAGACGAGTTTTCTCGCACGAGTTTAATTCATTATTTCTTAGTAACTAATCTACTTAGACTTTTTTTCTTTTTCTTTCAACTGACTACAGCTTCACTGTCCTGTGGAAACCCTTTTGTTTGCACTAGATCCAGGGAGTTTCTCCATGTGTTGCAGGCAAGAAGGGGGAACATGGCTCTCAGGGGCAAGGGTCTTGCAGGAGATGCCCTGGCTCCAGGTTGCAGAACTATTCCTGGCCCCATCCCTCTGTGTGCCCACCCTCAGAAAAACAAATCACAGATCTGACTGGAGTCAGATTGCCTGGACCCTATCTCCTCCTGACCATGCAGGCGTTAATTAATATTTTTTGGCCTCACACTCTTCATCTATAAGACAGGACAAAAATAGTTTCTATCTGACAATATTGTTGTGAGGATTAAATGAAAGTAATCCAAGTAAGGGTTTAGCATAGTTCCTGGAATAATTATTGATTGTTATTATTACTGGTTATTATTATTATTTAAAGACCATAATCCCCCTCCTTACTATAGTGTGACTTTTCTTATGCCAAGTAGAAATAGGCTCTTCAGTTTTATGACACCAAACATTTTTATGGCTTCTCCTCCAGTTGGTCAGTTTCATGTTTTTTCTCTACTCCAGTTTATGTGTTTATTCATCCATCCAACATTTATCGAAGCCCCATTAAGGGCCAGGTACCATCTTAGAGATGAGGACAGAATGTTGAGTGAGACAGATCTCCTCCAGGTGCTCATGTTTACTGGAGGAGATAACACAGAAACAGATTCCAAATCTGGTATTCATTCCAAGAAGTCACTTTCCAGCAAGTCTCATTTCATCAGAATAACTTCCGGCAGGGACCGGCTGCCGTTGGATGCCCAGGGGCTGCTCTTTGTTTTCTGGTGTGGGGAGGGGCTGATGGATGTTAATAATAGGCTAACTATACCAGACATTCCATCCACTGTGATTCACATGGTTTAATAAAGTCATTCACACCTTAATGTGAATGAACTATTTCTTACCTGAGTTGAATAACTGAGAGTGAAAAGTGTGACTTGGGGGTGACTGGGTGGCCCAAAGCATTTGAGAGAGCCAGATGTGGCAAGCTGAGCACAGTGGGAGCCTTTGGAAAATCAGAAGGCCTATGAGGGACTGGAGACCAGTGGAAAAAAGTCAGAACGCTCAGCTCCAATTATGATTATTTACCATCTTTGGATTTTTCATTTGTAAAATAATGAGAAATAGAAGGAATGCTGCTAGGCTGGATAGATGATCCCACAGACTTAGAGAATTACACCTGTAGGAGGAGCCTAGAGATCATTCAGTCCAACCTGCTTCTATTACAGGTAAGGAACTTGTGACTTGAGAGAGGTGAAATAACCTGTTCAAGGACACACAGCTTGTTATTTAAAGAATCGGCAAGTCACTAAACTTCTGAGACAGTGCTCATCTCTAGGATATCATTTGGTTCTGTAGCTAGGATATTGTAAACTTATAATTAAGGTCCAGGATCATGACCTTGAGATATGGAGAGGTACTTAAGTATATTTGGAATTATTGAATCGTGCTTTTTATAACTACAGTATGCTCACTACAATTTTAACATTAAGTTTATTTTGCTACATTCTAATTATTTGAGAATTATATTAGAAGTGTAATGTATGTCTCTTAGGTCCATGCGCCCATTACTACAAAATGAAGCCACTTTATTTGTATTATCCACATTATTATGTATGAGTGCTCACTGGCCAGACGCTAGCCCCTCTCCGTGTGTCCCCAATTATTTCTGAGAGTTCTCAAGTTCTTCCACTCTGACTTCTCACCTTACTGCCACAGTGCTCTGTCTGCTGCTACTAACTTTTGAACCAGAGCCTCAGGCTCCACCTGCCCCAGAAAGAGAAGGAGATGATCATTCCAACCATGCAGTGTTCTCAGGGGATTAGAGATGATTTATGTAAATGCCTGGCATGCAGAAGTATTCAGTAAATGTAAACTCTTATTATTATTTTAGGTTTCCTTACCACCAGAGTTTCTAGAAGCATAGCTAGGTGGTTGAGTTGATGAATTTCAATGTCATTTTCTTCAATTTTCTGTATTGGCTCTTTGCTTTAAATGCTCTTAGAGAGTAGTGAAATAGTCAAACATGGGGGCACCTGGGTGGCTCAGTTGGTTAAGCGACTGCCTTTGGCTCAGGTCATGATCCTGGAGTCCCGGGATCGAGTCCCACATCGGGCTCCCTGCTCGGCAGGGAGTCTGCTTCTCCCTCTGACCCTCCTCCCTCTCATGCTCTCTGTTTCTCATTCTCTCTCTCGCAAATGAATAAAATCTTAGGAAAAAAAAAAAAGAAATAGTCAAACATGATTATGAGAGAAGGAAGGAGTTCATTCATTAACTCACTCACTCATTCACTCATTCACTCATTTATTCATTCAGAAAACATGCATGAGATTCAATTATTCTAGGCTGGGGAGCACAAATATGTACAAGCTATTTCAAGGGTTTACAGGTGATTGTGAGAGAGAAGACTACACAAATTCCAGCAATACAAAACAGTATGTAAATTCTTCTGAGTTTCAGGGAGGAAGAGATCACGCCTGGTTGGAAAGACAGTAACAACTAATATTAATGTAGCAATTTCAAAGCACTTCCACGTGCATTTTAGAACTTGATTGTCACAAAAACCCTGTGATCAGAACTCTCATTTGTAGGTGAGAAGACAGTTCAGGCGAAATAGAGTGACTTACCTGGGCTTGCTCTGGGAGGAAGTCAGCCCTAGGGTCTGCCTGTTCAGGTTTGGAAGGTCTCTCCACTGCATCATGCTGGGAAAGCTTCATGGAGAAGGTGACTTCATAGACTGAGTATTTAAAGAGGGACCATTTTTGACAGGTAGAGAGAGGGCCAGGGCTTTTTAAGTAAATCAAACAGCAAAGGTATGAAGGCTCAAAAGGTTAAGACATATTTTGGACAGGATGAGTAGAACATGTTAGCTGAAGCATTAGCTATTTGCAGGGGAGTCAGAGATAAGGAAAGTGCACTGCACTGTGGCTGGATGACACATAATCTGAACCACCAGACTAAGGAGTTTAGAAATGATTTGATAGACGATAGAGAGGAAGGAGTGTGCTGCATACAGGGAGAATTAGGTAGATCTGGGGAGGTGAGTCAGAATATTGCGGAGAAGATGGAGGAAGCAGGGGAACCAGTAGGAGGCAGTGTCAAGGTAGACTTGTGGGTGGCATGGGAAGAAGAGCCAGACCCAAGGAGCATCGAATGGGGTATTAACATGGTGACCAGGTGTGGGAGTTGAGAAAGAGGCAGGGAGTAAAGATGGCTCTTAGCTTTGAGTGGAATCCCTAGAAGAATGGCAGTGCTATTCACAGAGCTGATGTATTTGCAGAAGGAACTGACTTCGAAGGGAAAATCATTAGCTCCCTTTTGGTTCTGCTGTGTTTGTGTTGCATTCTGTGTATTGCCACCTGACTGTCCCCTGAGAAGGTGGGTGGTGAGTCAGAGGGAGAAGGAGAGTTTGCCTGATCTCCCAGAGGCAGAGGGCTCTTCCTTCCTGTCACTGCTCTGCTCCCCACGGCCCTTATTGTGTCTGATGACAACAATGCCCGCTATGTGGTAAACGCTCAAAATAAGTTTGGAAAAGAAATCCACTTAAGAGAAGACTTGTCAGGGGCGCCTGGGTGGCTCAGTTGGTTAAGCGACTGCCTTCGGCTCAGGTCATGATCCTGGAGTCCCGGGATCGAGTCCCGCATCGGGCTCCCTGCTCAGCGGGGAGTCTGCTTCTCCCTCTCCCGCTCCCCCCTCTTGTGCTCTCTCACTCTCTCTCTCTCAAATAAAAAAAAAAAGAGAGAAGACTTGTCAGGAAAAGCTTTAGGGCAGGGGAGAAGATTAGGGTGAGGGAAAAGAGATGGTTGCTAACAATTGGGAAACACCAAATTTGAGTCACTGGATATAGCTCCTGGTGGGAGCCATAAGTGGTAGAAACCTGGTGGAGTTAAGAATATGGAGAGGGTGCCTGGGTGGCTCAGTTGGTTAAGCGACTGCCTTCGGCTCAGGTCATGATCCTGAAGTTCCTGGATTGAGTCCCGCATCGGGCTCCCTGCTCGGCAGAGAGTCTGCTTCTCCCTCTGACCCTCCCCCCTCTCATGTGCGCTCTCTCTCTCATTCTCTCTCTCAAATAAATAAATAAAATCTTAAAAAAAAAAAAAAAGAATATGGAGAGATTCTGGGGCCAGAGTGTGGATGTTTAAGTTGCTGGGGATAATGGCAAAGAGTAAAAATGACTGGGTTAGACCCAGGCAAGAGAAGGCCCTGCTCTGGACCCTGCCTTTTAGAGGACCTCACTCTGGCTCTCTTCTGTACCCCTCCTTGTACTACCCAGTTCATGGGGCCAAGGGGTGATGCTCACTGGAATCTGTGCTTCTAGATCCAGTTCTGGGTAACAGAGCCCTGGGATGCCCCGCTCAAATGGACAAGCCTGCATCCAGGGGCAACCCCAGCCTCTGTTCTGGGTCTGACCTGGTAGGGGTACACAAGGCCACTACTTTGCACACTCCTGGCCTGAGTAATGGCCAAGGAGCATCCCTTGAGGTGGGTAGCGGGATGTAAATAAAACTTTGGGGGTAAGTGGCAGAACTTGAACCTTGCGGGTAGGGGTATAAACATATGTTCTATTCCAGTGTGGGATGGAGCCAGGATATGCAAAAGAAGGGGAACAAAAATTGGTGGGGGGTTGGCTTCCAGCCCTATTTGCATGACCACATTCTGAAGCAGAAGTCCAAGGAGTCAGGGAATTTAAATTCAAATCCAGACTTCCAGGTTGTAAAGAAAGTGCATTTGTCAATGTCAAATATTAGAATATATTTTATTTAAGTTTGTAAGCTTAATTTATATCTTACATATATATACATATATATATATATATATACACACACACACACATTTATTTATTTATTTATTTATTTATTTATTTATTTATTTATTTATTTATTTATATTTTTTAAGTAGGCTCCACACCCAGTGTGGATCCCAACACAGGGCCTGAACTCACGACCCTGAGATCCAGAGTCAAGAGTTGGACGTTCAACTGACTTAGCCACCCAGGTGCCCCTATACTTTCTCAATATTTAGGTATGTGATATGTAGACCTCCATTTGTGATCTTATCCTCATATGTTAGGGGTCTTCAGAATCAGCAGGTTATAAAGATCTCACTGCTGTGAGTCTTGAGCTTCCTTCCCCTTTCTTGACAACCACCACACTTTTGGGGTGATAACTTGTTTTATTGTCTGTCTCCTCTGACAGACATGAAGCTGTGTGGAGGCAGGAACCAGGCTGTCTTGTGGTGGAAGGGTGTAAAGTAACCTTTAAAGAGAATGCCTTGCTAAATTATAATAGAAATAGAGCAGCAGTCTAGAAGTTTCTCTTGCAGTCAGTCAGGGAGACTGGCAAACATACACTTCTGTTGCCTTAAGAACTAGAGTTGAAGTAATCTATTCTAAATTTTAGGCATGTGCTATTGTTTCCCTTGGAATGAGTGGTTGGATTAGGATCAGATATTATAACATGAAGGCCTGAAATTCTCAAGTGACTGATGCACTAAAGTGCATTTAAAAATGCAAACTGACATTCAAAAATGAGGGGAAAACACAGCCTTTTGGTTTTCTTTGAAAAACTGGACCTTTGGCAACACTGGTCTGAAGCCTTCAAATGGGCCTATGTTTATCAACAGGCCACGTCCTACCACTCACAAAACAAATGCCATGGCCACTGTAAGGCCTCTGAATTCATGACCCCTGGACGGTGGGATATTTAGGTCCCTTTGCTTTGGAAAAATGTCTTCTTTAATCTCTTTAGGGTTATATTTCTACCAACCTTTGAATTACCTCAGTATCATTTGAATTGTACTATAATACTGCATACCTGCTTATATCTGCCATAGATTCTGAAAATGATTATTTCACATATACTCAAAGAAACCCAACTGCTCCAGGAAGCTACTTTCTGTTAGTGTCATTGATCCAAATTTCCTGTAATCAGTCCTCCGATGACCCTACGGGGAGATACAAAATGGAGAGTCTGCAGATGAGAATTTGACTGCTTCCTGAAGGCTGAGAAGATTATGTGTGGTGATGGAACGAGAGATGTTGGGGACATGGAAATGCAGGAATTGCCAGTGTGAAGGTTGCAGAACCGGGTTTGGGAGGATGATGAAGAAACAGAACGCTGCAGCGCTGATTTGTTCAAGTATTTACTGAGTATTCACAACGTGCCAAGAACTGTTGTTGGGTTTTTTTTTTTAAGATTTTATTTATTTATTTGACAGAGAAGAGACAGCGAGAGAGGGGACACAAGCAGGGGGAGTGGGAGAGGGAGAAGCAGGCTTCCCGCAGAGCAGGGAGCCAGATGCGGGGCTCTATCCCAGGACGCTGGGATCATGACGTGAGCCGAAGGCAGACGCTTAACGACTGAGCCACCCAGGCGCCCCCCAAGAACTGTTTTGACGCAAGGAATTCAGCAGTAAATTAACAAAAATCCCTGCTCTCATTGAGCTTAATTCCAGTGCAATAAGCCAGGTAGCACATACATAAACACATACATCGCAAATCTACATGTCAGATGGAAATAATTACTATTTATAAAACCAAAGCAGAGCAAGGGAACAACGAATGAGGGTGGCTGCTATTCCAGGAGACCCCAAAGAAGCAAGGAAGCGTAGCACACATCGTCGATCGGGTTCTAATTTTCTAGGCTACTGGGAGCGAGACGCACCTCCCAGGAAGCCCCGCCCCTCCCTCCCAATAGGGCGCAAGGTGCCATCTCCTGGAGAGCCCCTCCCACTTCCCCGCCCAGAGGCAGCCTTGGGGGCGGGGCTTCGCGCCCAGGCGCACAGAGCGCGCCGCACTGAAAGCCGCGCGCACAGAGTTCCCGGCATTCTTCCCGTTCTGTCAAGGCCGGGAGAATTACCCCCGCCGGTACCTGGCATGCTGGGAACTGTAGTTTCTGCCCGCAGCTCCGGGTCTCAGGGGGCAGTAAAAGCCGCTCCGATCCGGCTCCATTGCTGGCACATGATTTGCATCCTCCAGGGGTTGTGGGGAGGCCCTGGCGCGGGGTGGGGGTCATCCTGAGAACAGTCGGGCAGGCGTCCAGGCGGTGGCCGCCCCGGTCACGTGACCCCAGCTCGCCGGGCGCGCACCACGACTCCGCGCCATTCCCGCCCCGCCCCGCCCCGCCCAGCAGTCGGCCTGCGCCTCCCCTGGCGCTGCTGCCACCTCGCGCTCGGAGGCGTCACGGAACGTGCTCTCCTCTCCCCCTCCCCCTCCCATCCCCTCCCGCCCTCCTCCACCTCCCCCTCCCGCGCCGAGACTCGCCGCCGCCGCCGCAGCCGCAGGAGTAGCCGCCGCCGGAGCCGCGCGCAGCCATGGCCGAGAACCCGGGCTTGGAGAACCACCGCATCAAAAGCTTTAAGAACAAGGGCCGCGATGTGGAAGTGAGTGTGCTTCCGTGGTCTGGGCCCGCCTGGCCGCGCCGGCCCCACGGCGGCGGGGAGGGGCGGGGGGCCGGCGCCGGGCTGGTTCTCGCCGGCTCGCGGTGGGTCGGAGTTGGCCGCCGCCTCCCGTCACCGCGGCCCCGGGCTGGGCGGAGCGGGCGACGGGACCGCGGGCCGGTCTGCAGCCGCCGTCCGGAACTGCCGGAGCGGGGACCGGGAAATGCCGGGTTTTCGGCCCCGTCACGCGGGCGCGGCCTGCTGTCGGCGAGGAAGGGATGTGGAGCTGAGGCGGGGTCCGCGGGCCGGGGCCTCGCGGGCCCGGGATGCTGCCGCCCTGGTCCGTCGACCGCACCGCGGAGGGGGCGGCCGCGACTCGCGCCGGCTGCCCGTGCAGCCTCCCGCCCGGCGCGGCCCCCTCGCTGCCGCACATGGAGTCGGGGCTGTGCGGGTCCCCGCGCACATCTCCTGCGAGCCGGGCCCAGGCGGGCGGTGGCGGCCCGCAGAGGGGGGTGGGGACCAGCCGGGTAACTGACTTGTTTGAGGGTGGTGAATGGGGGAGGGTAGGATGCGCCGGGACCATTTTCTCATATTCCAGTCCAGTCCTTTGGACCAGTGCTGCTGAGCTATTCCAGCTCATACTCCTGTTACTGCTGGCATTTGGAGCAAGCTGAAGGTGGACAATAGTTTACCATCTATTGTGTTGAGGCTTTGGAAGAGACGTTCCTACCTCCGCTCACGGGACCTCTTTTCTTAGCCGTTCTAGTAGTGGGATTGTGCATAGGATAATAATTTCTTTGACATGTTTTACCGGAATAAATTGGATACATAGCTTCGTACGGTCTTGTATATATCTCTTGCTTCAAGCTGGTACAATTTCCAAGTGGTTGCAAAACTGTAAACATCTTGGTCACTTAGTTCGTTGCTACTCTGCACGTTGCCATTGTTTCATTAAGGTGACATTAGCAGGTAGTATTTGCAAACTCGGCTTATTGAGGCAGCGCTAGAGGTCTCTCTGCAGCTACTGAAAGCAATGTAGTATACAGCACAAACTTCCCTGGGACTCTGACCTCTGGATTTGTTAGGCAGAACGTGGTTTTAAGTCCACAGCGTCCTTTTCTAATACTAGGTGACATGATTTGCAGTTTTGTAATTCTTGATAAAGGGCCAATGTGACTAAGAAGTGTGCATTTTTCCTGTCTTAAAGAGAGACGGTGGTGGGAAAACAGTCGGCGTTCAGTTTTGTAGAGAGACAAAATTCAGGCGATTTTTCAAAGCTACAAAATTAAATGCTAATTGGAAGAAACCTAAGGAAATACTGTGGAATTCCCATTTGAATAACACAAATAAAGGTCATCTATCTATTTTGGTCATGGTTAAATTTCTTTTGTGAGAAATATTTCTAAGCAAAAGTGAAACTTGAGATAGCAACAAGAAATTCTGGAACTGCCTCCTGTTATTGGTCCACTTGATGATAGTTAATTTTGAACTTTTCCCATCAATAATTGTTTTTGAAGCTTACCACTATTATAAAGCAAAACTGACGTAGTTTGAAAAATACCCATATTGTTTGTACAGAAGAACTAATAACATTTGTTTCCTCTCTTGGATATTGGTACAGGTTTTTGTTTTATTACTTGCCTATATTATTGTGTTCTGGGAGCTCAGTGCTACCTCGTAAGGACTCCTGCATATAATAGGTATGCAATAAATATTTGCTGATGATCAGAATGTAATTAATGACAACTTCTGGATGCATGAAAAAGAGGCATACTTGCCAAGCCTTTTAGCCTGAAAATAATGGTCATAACATTACATTTCCCAGGATACATTAGGGTAACTAAGGCATAGCAGACGTTCAAATGGTAGTTCTATGGGGCAGACACTATACTAAGAGCTTCATGGGACTTCATTTAATCCTTATAAGAACTTTATGAACTAGGTATAGCATTATCCCTACTTTACAGGAGGAAAGTACTTTAGGGGAGGAAACATGAGAGTGCTTATGTAGCATGTACAAGGTCGTGAAGTGGGTATGAACATCCGTTCACTAATTGTCAATTGGATGTCTAACAATGTTAGGGGATAGAAAAGAGAATAAAATTCAGCGTGTACCTCAAGGAGTTTACAGTTCAGTGGGAATAATAGAAAAGTAAACTGATAATTACAATGAAGTACATCAATAAGTATATTCTGAGAAAATTCTAACTTGGGGCTGAGCAGTCAAGAGAGATGTTCTGGTTGATTCCTAGTGGATGAATTGGAGTAAGCTGATCCTGAAAGATGAAAGAAAATTGGTCCGATAAAATGCAGGAAAAGGGAGGGCACAAGGAAGGGGCATTGCAGGCTTGTGGGAGGAGTAATTGAGCAGTCCTGAGAGAATGCAGTAGGACTGCTGAGAGAGAAGGGAGTGTGACTAAAGGGTAAACTGGGGTCAAATCTGATAAGTAAGTGCCTCTGTTGTGGATTTAGGTATAACCAAGACTAGATACTGTATCTAACTTAGTTTTATCCATTAGAAACTGTGTTAAATCAGAAACTTACACAACAATTTAGCTCTGTAGAAGTTGTGATTATCAGGCTATTTCAAAACAGTGAGATGCACTTTTATGAGATGTGATTTCTACCTTTTCACGTATAGAATAGATAAAAGATAAAATATACAACCAGCTGATACACAAATAAGGTGATAGGTGCAAGTATAAAATACATATTTTCTAAAGAAAATAAAAGTATAGAGTTATACCTGTTCCATTCACAGGAAATTGTGTATGGGTAGAGGTTGGAGGAAGAGCTAGTCAAGAATAGCTTCATAGAAAAGAGGTTGGTGAATTTTATAGGAAGTATGTGCTAAACTTGAATGGGGCACATAAGAAATTAGTGAATGAAGACTCAGGTGAAAAAGAAGAAAGAATAGATTAGGGAGTGAAGAGATGAGACTTCCATATGGCCTGTGGTGGTCTGAGAAATATATCTGTGGCAAAGAGTTGCTTGGACACTTCTTGATAGGGAGATCCTTGAAAGGGAGATCTGAAGGAATTTATTCCAGAGTGAATTAGAAGGTACAACATGATTAGAGCAATTGAAAAAGGTGACTGGCAGGGGACATTCTGGAGGTTCTGGAGGAATAATGCTCTTATCCCATATGTAAGGAGGAATTTTCAAAAAAATTGCGATTGGGGATGGTCATAACATGGAAATAGGATTTGAACTTCCTCTTCCTTTCTCTTCCTCTTCTTCATAAAACTCAAGTAGAGAAAAGGGATGAAATTTTTCCTGAGGTCTATAGGTACAGATAGGGGAGGGAGTAATTATCACCGATAGCAGTTTGGAGCATGAATGGGGGAATGGATTTTGTAGCTAAAACCAGGGAATACATTGTGAAAAGGAAACTCTTAATTATCTTCATTTGCTCTGGAATGTGTATTTTAATACCAGTCCTTTTTATGTAAGGCATTGTTCTTAGACTTTTTTCCCTTTTACAGAAGTATTTAAAACTTTTACAATATATTTACAGAAAAGCGCACGAAATGGAAATGTTCCATTTAATGAATACTTATAAATCAGACACTCTGGTAATTGCCACCCAGGTTTGCCACCCAGGTCAACTTTGCTTTTTCTTGCTCCTGTGTACCTCAAGAATGTAACATTTTTATCAGTAACAATAATAACAATTATTTAAAAAATCTTAACATTTATTGTTTGCAGTGTACCTGTACCAAGTATTTTATATGGATTATTTAGTCTTCACAACAATCCTGTGAAGTATGTACTATTATTATCCACATTCACTGCTGAGGAAACTTGAGGCCTATGATTCTTAAGTAACTAGCCCTACGTCATGGGTTGGAGGGTGTAAGTGGCAGGACCTAGGCTTATAGTGAAGCAATATGACAGAACTCTTGTTCATGTTCTTTACTGTCTCTCTGCTGCATGGAGCCTCAGACCTGACTTGTATGAAATACATCTGAAAATTAATGGGGAAAATATTTAAGGAATCTTGGTGATTTCACAGAAATTCCTATCTTGGTGTTTTAGAACCTTGCTAATAAAAATTTCTGATATCTTAGTTATCATCTGATTTATTTGCCTTTTTTTTTTCCTTTTTACTATTACAAAGTTTCCTTATTAGTAAGGAGCTAGTTAGTTGGTTTCACCAAAAAATAACAACCAATATCCTTGGGCTTAACACTTAAACTTTATGCTTAAGTTTCTAATACTGGGGATAATATACGTTTTCTCATCTGCAGATTTGACCAGCATTACCAAACTCGCTTCTCTCTCTGGAGCCTCTGTTGCTAAGTAGTACTACCTAGTTGCTCGAGCTTGAAACCTTATCCCTGACTCCTGTCTCTTCCCTTCCTTCACTGTTCTGTATTGGTCAGTTATCTGAAGAGCCCTCATATTTTTACCTTTGATACTGACCTTACTTACTATAGCTACGCTAGTTTGGGCCACTGTCAGTCTCACCTGTGTTAAATATGATAGTGCACCTGGTTTCCCTGTCACCAGTATCTTCCCTTCACGTTGTATATTGTGGGTTGATCTTTCAGAAATTTTTTTGTGTGTTGCTTATAATTCTGCCACACCATGGCATCCTAGTTCAAAACAAAACAAAACAAAACAACCTTCAGAAGTTCTTCATAGGGCCTTTCCTGACTGACCAATAACATACTTAGTACTGTCAGTCCCTAGTGTTTTTCTTCTCTCTAAAGCTTTCCTAAGTAAATTTTCCTTTACCTCTTTGGGATAAATTGCTATGATCTACAACAACTTCTGTGTGTGTGTAGCTGTTAAAGTATGTGGGCTCTGGGGAGGTAGGTGTGGGTATGGGATAACTGGATGATGGGCATTAAGTAGGGCATTGATAAAATGAGCACTGGGTTTTATATGCAACTGATGAATCACTAAATTCTACCCCTGCAACTAATAATACACTATATGTTGACTAAATTGAATTTAAATAGATTTTTTTTAGAAAAGTATGTGGGCTCTGTAAAGAAGCTCACTGGGGGTAGAGACCTTGGGCTTTGAGTGCTCATTTAGTGACGAGTATATAAAATTTAATAAATATTCTGAGAAGAGAGACTAGATAATATACTTAAAACACTGTACATTTGGGAGTCAGTGGTACTCTATGATTCTAGGACATCAATGATTTCTTTTGGTGTTGACTCCATGGCATTGATACTGCTGCCTAGCCCTCCTTTGACAGTCTGTTCTGCTATAATGTATTTTTGTAACATGAACTAATTCATACTTGAATGCTGAAGAGGAATAATGTTAGTTAATGCAGAATTCATGTTGGTTCATATTTGATTTTTGAGTTGATTTTTACCAGCACGTTAACCCTTTAGCACTCCCAAGTAACAGCACTTGAACACAAACACGTGAAGTACAGAAACACAGTTGAATACAGCAAGTCCAAGAGTATGCACATTGCCCCTTCACCCATATTCTGCCTCTAGGCTCCATTTAACCCCGTGTTCTGTCTTAAAGGTGCTTATTGCCCTAACCATCTTGATATATTTCCCTCTTTCTTCTTAATTTTGCAGCCCATGAAGTTTTTCAGGAATCTATATATCACACAACAGATAGGTTATAATTATCTTTACTTGAATTCACTAATGGCATAAAATCTCTCCTTGTCCTTCTGCCTCATTGATTACTCCTTTTTGGTTGGTTTTGCCAACTCTTCTTCCTACCTCTTGAGTGTAGGCATGTCTTGGGATTCTGTCTGTGACTCTCTTCTCTATAGACTGCTTTTCTTGCCCACATCAAGCCGCTCCATTAGTTTTAACTATCATTTCAGTGTGGGGGACTTAAATCTGTTTTAAGCATCTGCTGGAAATTAATCACATGAGCATCACATCAGCTCCTTAAGCCCAAAGTGTTTAAAGCTATGTTCTGCCTTTTTTTTTTTTTTCTGTTTATGGCATCATCACTCTCACTGTGACCTGAACTTGAAACTTGAGAGGCTTCTTGGACTCCTTCCTCATCGTCCACGTTCAGTCAGATGCCAGTCATGTAGCTTGAATCTCTGTGCTGTCTCTGGATTTTGGCCCTGCCTCTCTATTCACTGCCTCCAGCCCACTTTCAGGCTTAGTACTTATCATCTGGCAATTTAAAAGTTGCCCCCAAAGTGATATTCTTTCTCCAGTCCATGAGATCTTTCATTGAGTCTGATACCTGATTATTTTTTCCAGGTTCAACTTTCCTTCCTCTCTCCCTCTCTGCCCTTTTAAGCTCTAGCAACACTGAACTTCTTATATGCTTATACATAATCTGGAATCCTGCCCTCCCCTGCTTGCCAGTGCTATTTCTATTCTCAGGGCTATCCTGCTGACTGGAATATCCTTCCCTGCCTCCTGTTGCCTGGCTAATTCCTACCCCTCTTTAAATACTCAACTCTGGGTTTAGCTCTTATGAGAAATCTTTCTGAATCTCTTCATCTTCCCAAGTTGAGTTAGGTATCATTCTTCACTCCTGAATATATCTTTTTCATTGCACTTATGATAATGTATTTCAATTATGTTTTATCTCTTTCTCCTACTAGATTGGAACTTTTTGAGCACATAGACTGTATATCTCCTTTGCCTACCTCTTAGTACAGTGGCTGGAACAAAGTAAACGCTAAAACATTTCTTGAGTAACCATATCTATACTAGGTACCACCAGCATGATAATTTTCTTAAAATACATTTTTGAACCGAAGCTTTTAATCTTTTAGTGCCTTTTCCTGTTGCTTTCCAAATCAAGTTCAAACTTTTTATTATGATAGGTAAAGTGTTGAGAGATTAAGACACATGCATAGTGAAATAATTTTAAATTTTTTCTTAATTTATTATTTTTTTTTTAAGATTTATTTATTTTAGAGAGAGAGCACAAGAGCGAGTGGGGGAGGGGCAGAGGCAGAGGGAGAGAGAGTCCCAAGCCGACTCCACGCAGAGGGCAGAGCCCGACTTGGGGCTCAATCTCCAGACCCCGCAGTCACAACCAGAGCTGAAACCAAGGATCAGACACTTAACTGACTGCACCACCCAGGTCCTCCTCTTATTTTTTAATCATAGAAATATTCTAATACGTAGTAAAGTAGAGAAAATAGTAAAATTCCATATGCACATCACTTGAATTTAATAAGTAACAGTTAGCTCTTTGTTTCATCTTTTGTTCCATCTATATATGTAACAGACATCATGACATTTTACTCCTGAAGACTTAAGGCTACCTCACTAAAAAATAATGCATTTTTACATAAATACCGTATCACCCTGACACAATAATTTCCTAATAACATCTAATCTAGTCCACATTTTAAATTTCCCTGGTTGTCCCTTACTTTTTTTTTCCCCTTAATATTTGGTCATTAGAACCAGGATTAAACACGATCAGATCACATTTGGTTATGTTTCCAAAGTCTCCTTTACATTTTTTTTATTGTAGTAAAATATACATAACAGAATTTACCATTTTAACTATTTTAAGTGTACAGTTCTGGAGCATTAAGTACATTCACATTGTTGTGTAATGATCCTTACTGTTCCATCTCCAGAACTTTTTCATCTTTCCTAACTGAAATTCTGTCTCCATTAAACAATAACTCTGCATTCCCTCTCTCCCTAGTTCCTGGCAACCTTCCTTCTACTTTCTGTTTTTATGAATTTCACTACTCTAAGAACCTCGTATAAGTAGAATCATACAATATCTGTCCTTTTGTGACTGGTTTATTTCTCTCAGCATAATGTCTTCGAGGTTCATCCATGTCGGGGCATGTGTCAGAATTTTGTTTCTTTGTATGGCTGAATAATATTCAATTGTATGTAGGTACCACGTTTTGTCCATTCATCCAGTGATGGACTTGGGTTGCTTCCACCTTTTGGCTATTGTCCCCCACCATTTTATAAATGCTGTTAATTTGTTGAAGAAATCAGGTCAGTTTTCTTGTATTAAGTTGAACCACATGAAATTTCCATTTTTGGGTCAAGTATCAGCAATTCCATATGGTTAAGCCTAATAAACTGTCCTAATTACTGGATTTGTCTGTTTCTTTGTGATATTGCTTAACTTGTTCCTCCTATTTCTTAACACCCTCTGGATTTTCTGTAAACTGGAGGTTAGCTTTAGAGGCATGATTATCTTCAGTTTAAACATTTTTGATTAAAAAAAAATACTTCCATTGGTGATGCTGTGTACTTCAGACTATATCCCAGTGGTGTACAAAGATCAGTCAGAGGGTTCAGATGATAAAGAATAGATAAAGATAGTTTAGATAAAGATAGTTCAGATAAAGACTAGCGATGCTGGGGTGGCTCAGTTGGTTGTGTCCAGCTGTTGATTTCAGCTCAAGTCATGATCTCAGGGTTGTGAGATCGAGCCCAGCTGGGCATGGACCCTGCTTAAGATTCTCTCTTCCCCCCACCTCTCTCTCTCTCTCTCTCCCCCATACCTCAAAAAAAGAATAGTTTAATGTTGTAATGTCATAGTCACTACATTTGGTGAAATGAATTTTAGTTATTTGGGTGAAATGTGATATAGACTGGATAATATTTGAAGTGAAAGAGTAACCTGACTTCTTGTTATCCAGCAAAGGAGTTAGAAAATGTATCTGGAAAATCTAACTTCAAAGTCAGTGACATTCTCTTTCCATGACTGACACTGTTCCCAAGTTGACTTTGGTTTCTTAGCATAGAATTTGGCTATATTCTCAATTCCTAGTCTCTGTTCCTTTACTTTGAAGGTAAAGCAATAGTAAAAATGTAAGGAGGATATGGCTGTACTTTGTGCAGTTTTGCTGTTAAGAAAAATTTTGTCACAGCCTAGGATACCAACATTAATAGTTAAAATATAAAACAAAATCATGACTATATTTACTTGGAATCAGTCTTTCTGAATGGTTGTGTTTTCTGGGCTATGAGTTTACTTGTTTACATACCAAACTTTCTTTTATTTTGAAATGTTTCTGTGTCCTATATATTTCTCTGCCTTCTTAGATAGAATATAATTTAGTTATTTTCTTGTTTCTTGGGAATCACCATTATGCATACGGATATCAGTTTTTACTTTTATATAAGTAATGCCTTTGGGTTCTTAGATTTGTCAGAATTTTATCCTTAATTTCTATGTTTGTGGAGTTTTTGCTCTTCATAACTTTTTTGCCTATCCTTCTGTTGCACAGTCAGCTATCTCTTTGATATGTCAGCGTGTTTACCTGTAGTAGTTCCTCTCTTCCCTTTTAATTTGATGCTTCATACAGCCTAGTGACTTGGATAATAGATTTATTAAACACTTATTTATCATTTGCTATGGGCTGGGCAGGCATTGTTAATGCCAAAAATAAATATAAATAACACTGTCCTTGCTCAGTTTAGTGGGAGAGACTGATACCTAAGCATATACAATGGACTCTTGAACAATGCAGGGGTTAGGAGTGCCCACCCCTGTGCTGTCAAAAATTCACATATAACTTTTGATTCCCCACTTAACTGCAGATACCCTGCTGTTAACTGCAAGCCTTACAGATAACATAAACAGTCAGCTAACAAATATTTTGTATATGTATGTCTTATATACTGTGTTCTTACATTAAAGTGAGTGAGAGAAAAAATGTTATTTATAAAAACCATTAGGAAGAGAAAATACATTTACAGTACAGTACTGTAAAAAAATGTGTATAAGTAGACCAGCATAGTTCAAACCCACGTTGTTCAAGGGTGAGCTGTACTCTGTGTACAGCATGGTAAGTTCTATGATACAGGTATGTAATTTACAAAGTACTATGAGAGCATGGAGAAAAGGAGTGACTATACCTAGGGAAGTTGAATGAAGTTACATAGAAGATCACACTTGAACTAGGTCTTGAAGAATGAATAGGAGTTTGCCAAAATGAAAGAAAAATAACATGAATAACAGGGACTGTGTCATGGAGTCTTAAAGTCGTGATGTGTTCAAGCAATAGTTGATGTGGTTCAGTTCCTTTCTTTTGGAAACCACATTCTGATTTGACCTTTCTTTGCAAGGTACTCTTCTGCCATTGGATATCTTTTGGGGAGATTTTTAATCTCCTGCCTCCTTTGGTTAATTAAAGTGCCTTGCTCTTTCTGGTTAACACAAAGCCAATTAAATGCTGTCCCTGGCATTTAAATCTTAAATGAGCTGATACTGAGGCCTAAGTTGTTCACCTTGGCAGAAGTACTATGAAGAAATCTTTCATTAATTCCCACCACTTAGATCTGCAGAGTTGTTTTCATCCTGAGTTTTTCATAGATTGGATTCTACAGCTTTTCCTTTGGTTCTGTGAATTGCTCTATATTCTTTCAGTAAATTCTCCTGCACCCCTTTGCCCCCCTTTGTTTCTTAAACTAACTCATGTCTGTTTTTATGGTTTGCAGCATCACTCTAATAAGGTGACCAGCTGTCCTGGTTTGCCCAGGACTGACGGAGTTCTCAGGATATGGGACTTTCATTGTTCAAACCAGTAAATTCCTGAGCAGACCTTAACAAGTTGGTCACTTAATGTAATTGAAACAGTTTGGGAGTAAAGATGATGAGTTTGTGGAACCAAATGTTCAGATGGAAGTATCCAGTATGCAGCTGAAAATAATGTGTGCAGAACTAGCTTGCTTTGGTTATTTCACTCAGCAGTTACTTGAATTCTGAACTAAGTATGAGAGATAAAACACTGAATATAATGATAACCAATAACTGTTGAGCACTCACTATGTACAAAGCACTATGCTTATTAGAATAATACTAAATAATTCTCACATAATTGCCATTATACAGGTGAAGAAAGTGAATTAAGAAATTTGCTTAGGAACATAAAACTAGGAGGAGGCAAAACTGGAATTCAGTCCTAGGTTTCCTACTTTAAAGCCCTCTTCCCTTTATAACCATTCTTCTACTCTGCCTCAGGGTCCCTGCTTAAGGAATGTGTGGATTAATATGGAAATGATGTAAAACCAAATAAATACTTACAGTGGAAATATGTTGAGAGAACAGTGGGCACATAGGGAAAGACTCAGCATGGGTGAGTTAGAGAAGGCTTCATGGAGATGATTGTCCTTAAGATGAAACTGGAAAATTGTATAGGTCTTTCTTTGGTAGTAAATCTTGGGTGGGCCTGGAGGTAAGAGACAGCCTGATATATTCTGGGGAATAAAGTAAATCAGTATTTCTTACAGGTGGAGTGGTTGTAAGGTTGGATAGGATAGGCAAGGTAGGCAGGGGCTAGACTGTGAAAGACCTCTCCTGGGTTTTGTGCATTTAAAACTGTTGCTTCAGTTGCACCATAGGAGGTAGATTGGTGAGGGTGAGAAGGGAGTTAGAGAGGAACAATGAGAAAACTCTCAGGGGTCTCAGAGATGGATGGTCTGACTAATAGCACTGTCATTGGGGTCCAAAGGCTGTTTATTTGGCATATGTTACCTTCTCTTTCTTTTTTTTTAAAGATTTTATTTGCTTATTTGAGAGAGAGAGAGAGCAAGAGCGAGTGTGCGAGCGCACAAGCAGGGGGAGGAGCAGAGGGAGAGGGAAAAGCAGACATCCTGCCGAACAGGGTGCTGATGTTGGGCTTGATCCCAGGAGCTGAAGGCAGATGCTTAACCAGCTGAGCCACCCAGGCACTCCTTTGTGTTACCTTCTAGAACAGAGGTTAGCAAAATTTTTTTTGTAAAGGGCCATAATATTTTTCAAAGCCCAAATCTTTTAGGCTTTGAGGGCTGTACTATTTATGTCACAACTCTCTCTCTCTGCTGGAAATGAAAGCAGCCATAGACAATAGGCAAACAGATGAGTGTGGCTGTTCCAATAAAGCTTTATTTATAAAGTGAGGTGGCAGGCTAGATTTGGCTTGTGAGCTGGATTTGGCTCAAAGGCTGTAGTTTACCTAACCTTGTTCTAGGATAATATGACCAGTAGTGAAGATTTGGAAGATAGATCAAGCAATGATTTTAGTGATTATGATGATAATGTAGATGATGAGGGTTCTTGAGTATAAGAAGAAAAGAGGCTAGGGGAGGAAAGAACCCAAGGAAGTACATCATCTTTGGGCACTAGTGAAAATGCCACTGAAGAATGAGTCTGTAGGAAGCTTACAGCAAAGTGGTGTAGGAGAGTTTCTTGAAGGAGGGGCAATAGTTGCAATATCAATGCTACAGAAAGGAGAGCTATGAAGGACCTGAAGTAAGCCATTCATTGTATTTGGCAGTTGGGGCCAGGGAAAAGTGGAAAACCCAGACAGTAGAGGAGGCAGGGCGCTAGATTATGATGGAGTGAGAAGTGAATTGGAGTTGAGGTGGTAGAACCAGTCAGTAGAAACTCAATTTAAAAATTTGGTAGCTGTGGAAGGAGGAGCCACAGGTAGTGTGAGGAGGAAGTAGGGTTAAAAGAAGGCTCTTTGTTGTTTTTTATTTGTTTACAAGTATGGAATTGACTGTTGTTTGTAGACTGAATTGAAGAAGCCAGAGGAAAAGAGTTAAGGGGCTAGCTAGAAAAGGAATAAATGATTGAGCCAAGAGTAAGCGGGGAGCTGTTAGGGAGGTAACAGAAGAGATGTAAGTTGTGGTTAGATCTTGAAGGGCCTCAGGTGGAAAGGACTTGAAGAAGAACAGACAGGAGTAAGGATGGGCTGAAGTAGGGTAGGGAAATTGGAACAGATTATGCCTACTGGCCTCTATTTTCTTTGACGTCGTTATCTCTAGAGAATAAAGGGTCTAAGGTAGTACGTGAAGAAAGGGTGATTTGGGGCACCTGGGTGGCTCAGTTGGTTAAGCGACTGCCTTCGGCTCAGGTCATGATCCTGGAGTCCCGGGATCGAGTCCCGCATCGGGCTCCCTGCTCAGCGGGGAGTCTGCTTCTCCCTCTGACCCTCTTCCCTCTCATGCTCTCTCTCATTTTCTCTCTCAAATAAATAAATAAAATCTTTAAAAAAAAAACAAAAAAGAAAGGGTGATTTGGGAAATGCAGGATATTTGGGGAGCAAAATACCTGGGAACAAGAGGGGAACGGGGGAGGGGCAGGAGAGGGAGAGAGAATCTTAAGCGGGCTCCATGCCCAGCTCAGAGCCTGAAGCAGGACTCAATCTCACGACCCTGAGATCACAACCTGAGCAGAAATCAAGAGTTAGATGCTTACCTGACTGAACCACCCAGATGCCCCCAGATATCATCTTTTATATGTCAATATTTTAACATGTATTTTAGAAGTTAGGCCGATTTTTGACACCAATTATAATTTTTGAGTTTTTCCTCACACCAAGTAATTTCTCCCACACCAGCAGGGTGTCCTACAATTCAATTCAATTCTGACACTATGTACCTGGAGACAGCATCAGATTCCCACAGGTTAAGGGCTTAGTACTATAAGACTTCACCCCTTGCCCCCCACCCCCTTCTGATCTACCAGCTATAGATTGGAGGTTCCCACAACCTCCTTTTCCTCCTGTTTAATTTGCTGGAGTGACTCACAAAACCCAGAGAAACATTTTACTTACTAGATTACCAGTTTATTATAAAAAGATGTAACTCAGGAACAGCCAGTTGGAAGAGATGCTTTCTCTTGGAGAGTGCCACTCTACCTGTACCTCCACATCTTCACACCAGGAAGCTCTCTGCACCTGGTCATTTTGGATATTCATGAGGCATACTTTATTAAATCATTGGCTGTTGGTTACTGAGGTCAATCTCCAGCTTCTCTCCCCTCCCTGAAAGTTGGGGTGAGTGGAGGGACCAGAAGTTCCAGTCCTCTAATCACATGGTTGTTTCACCTGGCAACCAGCTCCCAGCCTTAGGTGACCTACGGGGGGCTTTCCAAAAGTCACTTCATTAACATAATGAAAGACACCTTTATAGTTGTCAACACTTAGGAACAGCTGAGGGTGTTAGTGCCAGGAACATTGATGAAGACCAAATATATATTTCTTATTATAAATCATAGTATCACAGTAAGACATACAGTATTATCCTACTTAAAAACCCCAAAACAGTACTTGTCATATCATTAGCCTATTAAAAATGTACTTTTGATATGAAATTTCAAAGTAAAAATACCTGCTATTATACCACACATTTACAGACCAAAAAGAACCTTCTTGGTCAGTTGTTTGGGGTTGGGTGTGACATAGGAAATTAATAAATAATATTTTAGATAACTTTTTCTTCTCTACTCCAAAGAAAAAGAGAAATAAAGGAATAATCTTACCTCTGCCAAAATAGGTTGATGATAATGCGTAATTTTTACGAAGATGGAATAGAAGTTGTTACAGAGGAGACTTCATGTAAATCAAGGTGTCTCCGTATTTGCAATATTTTGATAGTGATTTTTCTTTCACTTTTTAAAATGAAAATGACTAATGAATGCTCTACATTATCAGAAATATTAAAGTACTCTTTGTGTCTTTGAAACAGCTTGATGTATTCCAGTTTATTATACCTTGACTGTAAAGAAAACACAACAAAAAGTTTTCTTATCAAATGTAGAAGCATTAGAATTATAGAGAGATCAAGTGGGACAGCAATGAATTTGTGCTGTGGTCCTTCCGATATTGAAACACTGTGTTCTTTCTTTGCATTCACTGTCTCAGAATTGCAAAGCTGGTAAAGATCGAGCTTTTCTGGATGTCTTTGTGATGTATACAGAAGGTGTTAAGGTAGACACTGTTGTCATTTTTCTGTACTTAAGATAACAGTAGAGAGACAGTGGTAGAAAGCTGAACAGAGTATGGAGGAAGGTAGCTGGACAGGCATTGAAATAATTAGAGATTGGATAGTGTCTGCATCTTCCTCTTAAAATTCACATGTGCAAGAAAAAAGGAGTTAGGTAGCCTGAGAAGGATGATCATGTTAGCTGGGTATTGGGCTATAGATGGTAGAGATGCAAACAAAGATGATAGAGGAACAGCCTACAAAGTGTTATATAGTGTTAATCAGCTAGCAGAGAGCCATGGACTATACGGTTAGATCTCTTTGTAAATTTGAAGCTAATTTTGCTAACTTGAATCTAGTTCCATGAATATCATATATATGTATCTTGGTTTTAGAATAAGGTATAATTAGGGACATTTATTGAGGCTTTTTTTAATACTTTGTAAAAACAAATTTTTAATACCTTCAGCATCTGGTGTTTTAAACAAAAACATAGGAAGTAGAATATTTTGGGAATGGTGCTGCATAACACTATTTGTGTGCTAATTCATATTAGTAGTTACTTATTAGTTATACTATGCTTTTATCTAAAAGTTAAATATATTTTAAGGGGGAAGAGAAGATGAAAGTATAAATCATGATTTTAGTTAGAAAATTTAAGCATGTAGATATATTCACAAATTTTAGAGAGAAAGTTTATAAACTGGTAATTCCCAGTTAGGGCTATCACACTATTTAATGATAAAATGCAAATTTACTCCTGTATGAAAATAAATTCTCATTGGCTGAAATCCTGTAGTAAGAGTGACAATAATTTGGTGCGCCTGCATGGCGCAGTCGGTTAAGTGTACAACTCTTGGTTTTGGCTCAGGTTGTGATTTCACGGTTGTGAGATTGAGCCCCAGGAATCTGCTTAACACTCTCCCTCCCCTTCTACCCCCACCCCCCCAAATTAGTAAATAAATAAATCTTTTTTTTTAAGTGACAATAATTTAAAATGCTTCCTCATTCCCCTTGAACTGTTTACAGTTACTGTCATGGACTGTGGCTGCTGGCAGCATTGTGGTTTTCAGTTATGCATTGAGTTTTGGGAACATTGTTTTTGCTAGAATAAAGGAATTTGTACTTGGATGTTAAAGTTCTATCAGGGCTAGATGTTTGCTTTTTGTTTTCTAAATTTTATGAATGTGGGGCTAATACAAACGAATACTTTTCTTCATCCTTTTGAGCTTTTGAAACTTTGGGAAAGTGGAATATTTGAGAGACTTGGAGCTAAATTAATCTAGATTTGGAATATAGAGGGAGAAAAAACATAGACTATATACTGTGATTATGGTATAGTGCAAACAGCATTGTCACTGGATATGACTCTCCCAAGTTCAGATTTAACATTGGTTGTGTAGACTACCCTTTTTTGATATTGTGGGGCAGAGGGAAATAAAAACGAATGAAACAAGATCCCTGCCTTCAAGGGGCATTTAACCTAGGAGGGTAAATAATACAGCTAACAGTAACTGTAAGGCGGAATGCAGTGGTTTAATAAAAGTAAAGATAGTTTGAGAACACAGAGGAAGGACAGGTGAATTCCAGCTTTGAAGATTTGGCAGAGCTTTATAGCAGAGCTAACATGAACTGGGCCAAACATTTCATGGTTTGAACAAGATGTTGAATTAGAATAGCAGAGAAAAACACATTTTTTTCTTAAGCTAATTTATTTGTGACCATGTATGAATGAATTTCCCTCTGGTTTGTTGCAGTGATCCAGAGCATTAGCATGAAAGTCTGTGTTTCCCATTTGGTGTACTGCCCTAGGGCCAGCCAACTGAGGACTTCGGTGATGGAACACTTGCAGCATTGTTCCTTAATCTCCGAGTGCTGTATAAACGTTTTCTGTGTGTGCCATGATGTGAAGGAGATCGGGAAACCCAATTTTAGATTACTTAATACTTCCCTCCTGGTAATAAGTTCTTTAATATATTGTTTAGCTTTTGTCAAAAATAGCTAGATAATATTCATAATAAGAACACATTCTGAGTAGGCTGTATTAGTTACCAGCTCAGTCTTCGGATATATTAGACATTAGCTCCATGCAGTGATTAGGGGGCTCAGCCAGGTTTTTCACTTTCATTCTGTGATTTTGCATTTGGGAACATGATGGCATTAAGTGAGGATGTGATACATTTAGGGTCATGACTAAACTTCAAAAATAATGTGACCAAAATATCCCCCCTTATGCTTTTCCCCTTGGTAAACATAGTACTGGACCTGTTTCCGAGAAAAATATGTATACTCTTCACAGCAGAACAGGTATTGGGGGGGAAGGGAGGATGGGCAAATCTGTGTAGGGTAGGGACAGCCTTGAGAGGAAATCTAGAGCTCCCTTCCTCTCCCTTCTTCCCTGAAAAGGGAGAAGGAAGCAGAAGACAAACTTAGTTTCAAAGTTTTGAATTTACAACCCTGAAGAAACCAGGCAGCTGGATACCCAGGCCTAGGAGCACCCTAGTTGTGACTGTTGGCAAGTGTTGAATTCAGCTAGGACTGTAGATTCTGGGGCTAGTGTGGCATGAAATACCACCCCCCTCACCCCTGGTTGTATTGGAGAGGAGAAACTGGAGCTCCAACTTTCTTATATCACGGAAGGAAGCACTAAGATGATTCTAGGAGAGTGATAGTTTTGGTGCCACAGATTTTCAGAACACAGTTACTTTTTATGTGTATGTGAGGTAGAAGATATCTGGTGCCTAGGGGTGTTTTAGGGGTCTTCAGAAAAGATTCAGCACGCTCTTGCTCTTTGTTCATTTCCTCTGCCTGATAGACTTCAGTAATGTTAGTTTGGCTACATAACAGTACTGTAAATAAAATGTTCACTTTTGCATAAAATAAGTATGACATTAAATAAATGTCATGTAAACATCATTGTAAGTTTTATTATAACACTGTTACAGGTTAGTTATTGACCACTTAACAAATTTTTTTAATTATAGGGAATATTTATCAACTGCCAAAGTGGTGATAAGCAATACGACCAGTGCGTAATACAGTTTTAATAGGAGGAAAAAATTAGAATGTTATTGGTAATTATAGAGAAACTAATCTTTGAAGCAAATTAATTTAGGAAGGGTTTTAAATAATTTGAGCATTTATCAGTAGGATAATGAACTTGTTTTAAATTATAGAGGTAATACACATAATCAGTAATATAAATTCAAAGGAGAAATGAAACATGTCACCATCACTTGCCACCTCTCTTTACGCAAGTAACAACTGCTTTTTTTTTTAAGATTTTATTTATTTATTTGACAGAGAGATAGAGCCAGAGAGCACAAGCAGAGGGAATGGCAGAGGGAGAGGGAGAAGCAGGCTCTGCACTGAGCAGGGAGCCTGATGCGGGACTCGATCCCAAGACCCTGGGATCATGACCTGAGCCGAAGGCAGACGCTTAACCATTTGAGCCACCCAGGCACCCACAACTGTTTTTAATAAACTTTATTGGGGTATATTTATCCATCTTAAGTATTAAGCTTGATGAGTTTTGCAAATGATTACTTCCTTGTAAGCACTATCACAGTCAAGATGTAGAATATTTCTGTCTCCCTCAGAAGTTCCCTCATGTCCCTTTGCAGTCCTTTCCTCCAGCCCCAAACAAATATTAATCTGCTTTCTGTCACTATAGTGTGCTTTTTCCACAATTTCATATAAAGGTAATCATAATACATACTCCTTTGAGTCTGTTTTTGTGATATAACATTAATATTTTTTTTGTTTACTTGGAGTTCAGTATTTTTAGCTGCTGTCACATACTCCATTGTATGAATATATCACAATTTGCTTATCCATTCACCTGTTACTGGACGTTTGGGTTCTTTTCAGTTTTTGGCAGTTATGAGTAAAACTGCTATGATATTTGTTTACAAGCCTCTGTATGTGTTTTTTTCTCTTGGATAAATACCTAGGAGTAAAATGGCTGGATTATATATAGTAAGTGTGTATTTGGCCTTATAAAAAACTGAAACTCTTTGAGATGCCTGGGGGCTTAACTTATGCAGTTAAGCATCTGCCTTGGGTTCAGGTCATGATCCCAGGGTCCTGGGATCGAGTCCCGCATTGGGCTCCTTGCGCAGAGGGGAGCCTGCTTCTCCCTCTCCCTGCCACTCCCCCTGCTTGTGCGCTCTCCCTCTGACAGATAAATAAAATCTTAAAAACAACAACTTTGAGACTCTTTTCCAAAGTGCTTGTAGTATTTTACATTCCCACCATAAGTAATGTGAGTTCAGTTATTCCACATCTTCACCAGTACTTTGTATTGGCAGTCTTTTTAATTTTCAGCATGTAGTGACTATATGTTGGTATCTCATTATGGTTTTAATTTGCATTTTTCTGATGACTAATGATGTCTAGTAATTTTTTGTTTATACATCTACAGGCTAGTTATATATCTTCTTTGTGTAGTGTCTGACTCTTTTGCTCATTTTAAAAGTTAGGTTGATTTTTCTAATTACTAAATTGAGTTTTTTATAATCTAGATACAAAAGTTCTTTGTCAGATACATGTGAATATTTTCTCTCAATCTTTTGTTTGCCTTTTCATTTTCTTAACAGTGTCTTTTGAAGAGTAAAGGTTTTAAAGGTTTAAAGCCCAATTTATCAATTTTTCTTTTATGGTTCATGCTTTGTGAAACATTTACCTACCCCAAAGTTTTTCTTATGCAAAGCTTTTTTTCCTGTGTTTCCTTCTGGAATTTGTTACTCTCATTTTTTACATTTAGGTTTATGATTCATTTTGAAGTAGTATTTGTGTATACCATGAGATAAATTCTTACAGCACTTCAATTACTATGGCACTTTTGTTGAAAATCAGTTAACATATATATAGTGTCTCTTTTTTTAAAATATATTTTATTTATTTATTTGACAGACACAGAGAGGGAACACAAGCAGGGGGAGTGGGAGAGGGAGAAGCAGGCCTCCCGCGGAGCAGGGAGCCCGACGCGGGGCCCGATCCCAGGACCTTGGGATCATGACCCAAGCAGAAGGCAAACGCCCAACGACTTTCTGATCTCTATTCAGTTTTATTGATCTATATGAGTATCCTTATGCCATTACCTCACTCTCTACTGCTCTAGCTTTGTAGTAAGTCTTTTTTTTTTTTTTTTAAGGGGCAGTGACTTTGTTATAAGCCCATTGTTCTGAGAAAACATTTTACAGAAAATATGGGTATCAGTAAGTCTTGAAGTCAGCGTAATCTTCCAACCTTCTTCCTCCTTTTTAGGATTGTTTGGCTACATAACAGACATCTGTAGAACACTTTACCCAACAAGGTTAGAATATACATATACATTCTTTTCAGGTTTACATGGGACATTCTCTAGGATAGATCATATGTTAGGCCATAAAGGAAGTCTCAATTAATTAAAAGATACTAAAATCACACTGAGTATGTTCCTTGACCCCAGTGGAATAAAGTTCACAAGTTATGTGGAACTCAAACAGCACACTTCTAAATAACTAATGGGTCAAAGAAATCACAAGGGAATTAGAAGTTGAAGAAGTTAGAGAAGAAGATTAGAAGAAATTTAAGATGAATAAAAATGAAAACATAGTATGTTGAAACTTACTGGATGAAGCTACAGCCATGCTCAGGAAACTGTATAGCTATAAATACCTACATTAAGGGGTGCCTGGGTGGCCCAGCTGGTTAAACATTGACTCTTGGTTTCAGCTCAGGTCATGATCTCAGGGTCATGGGATCGAGCCCTATGTAGGGCTCTGCACTCAGGGCAGAGTCTGCTTGAGATTCTTTCCTCTCCCTCTCTCTCCCCTTCTGCTCTGCCTTCCCCCACTTCACGTGCTCTCTCTCTCTCTCTCTCTCTCTAGGATAAATAAATAAATAAAATCTTTAATACCTACATTAAAAATGAAGTATAAACTAGACTTGTAACAAACAGAAGGTCGGAAATAATAAAGATTAGAGAAGACAAAAATGAAATCAAGAATAGAAAAACAATAGAGAAAACCAGTGAAATCAAAAGTTGGTTCTTTGAAAATGTCAACAAAATTGACAAACCTTTAGCTCGATTGATGGGAAGAAACGATGGAGAAAACCAGTGAAATCAAAAGTTGGTTCTTTGAAAATGTCAAAATTGACAAACCTTTAGCTCGATTGATGGGAACAAAGAGAAGACTCAAATTATCTTACAGAAATCAGATAATAAGGGAATACTGGGAACAATTATATGCCAGCAAATTACATAACCTAGATGAAAATGGAAAATTCCTGAAAAGCTACAAACTACCAAAATTGACTCAAGGGGAAATAGAAAATCTGAATAGGTTTGTAACAGGTAAAGAGATTGAATCCATAATCACAAAATTTCCCACAAAGAAAAGCCCTAGACCAGAAGGAAGAGGGGACATTTTCCAAATCATTCTATGAGATCAGTTATTACCCCGTTACCAAACTAGACAAATGTATCACAAGAAAAGAATATTACAAACCCATGTCTCTTATGAATATAGACACATATCCTCAAGAAACCAGGAGCAAATTGAATTCAGCAATATATTAATAAGATTATATATTATGACCAAGCAGATTTATCCCTGGAATGCAAAGCTGGTTCAATATTTGAAAATCAGTCAACATAATATACCATATTAATAGAATAAAGGACAAAAAACCACATGATCATCATAATACGTACAGATACAGCATTTGACAAAGTTCAACACCCTTTCATAATAAAAATATTCAAACTAGGAATTGAAGGGAGCCTCCTCAAGCTGATAAAGAGCATCTACAAAATATCTACAGTTGGCCTCATATTAATGGTGAAAGATGGAAAGAAAGCTTTCCCCCTAAGATCAGGAACAAGACAAAGATGTTCATTGTTCTTCCTATTCAACATTGTACTGGAGGTTCTAGGCAGGACAATTTAGCACAAATTATGTAATGAAATTAGAAAAAAAAAATTTAAAATAGAAATAAAAGACAACCAGATTGAAAGTAAGTAAAACTATTCTCTTTTTGAATATGACATAATCTTGTATATGGACAATCCTAAGGAATCCACTAAAAATCTACTGGAGCTCTAATATATGAGTTCAGCCAAGTTCAGGATATGAGATCACTATATACATAGCAATTGTATTTCAACACTGTCAGTGAACAATCTGAAAATGAAATTAAGAAAACAGTTCCATTCACAAAGAATAAATACTGAGGAATAAGTTTAACAAAAGTTTAAGACTTCTAATTGAAAACTATAACTTCATTGAAAGAAGTCAAAGAAGATCTGAATAAATGGAAAGACATTGTGTGTGCATGGATCAGAAGAGTTAATACTGGTAAACTAAAATACTCCTTACGTGATCTACAGCTTCTTTGTAATTCCTATCAGAGTCCAGGCTGGCTTGCTTTTTTTCCTTCTTCTTTTTGACAAGTTGATTCTAAAATTTTTGTGGATGTAAGTGACTCCAAGTAGTCAAAACAATCTTGAAAAAGAATAAAGTTGGAAAACTTCTACTTAGCAGTATCAAAACTATTACCTACAATAATCAAGACTGTGCAGTACTAGCATACGAATTGGACTCTACCTCACAGCATATACAAAAGTTAATTCAAAGTTGATCAAAGATCTAAATGAAAGAACTAAAACCATGAAAGTCTCAGGAGAAAACGTAGGTGTAGATCTTCAGATTAAGCAGTGTTTTCTTAGTATGACACTAAAAACATAAATGACAAAAGGAAATATCTAATTGAACTTTATCAAAATTAAAATCTTTTGTGCCTCAAAAAACACCTATGAAGTGAAAAGGCAGCCCACAGATAGGAGGAAATCATATATCTGATAAGGAATTTTTATCTAAAGTTATATAAAGAACTCAGCAGTAGAAAGATAATCCAAGGGGTTACCTGGCTGGCTTAGTTGGTGGGGCATGCAATTCTTGGTCTTGGGGTTGTTAAGTTCAAGCCCCACTTTGGGTGTGGAGATTACTTCAAAAAATAAATAAAAATTAAAAAAACAATCCAATTTTTAAATGGGCAAAGGACTGGAGTAGAAAATGCTCTAAAAAAATTATACAAGTGGTTAATAAGCATGTGAAAAGATTCTCAACATTATTAGTCATTAGGGAAATGCAGATCAAAACCATAATGAGATATCCCTTCATACACATTAGAATGGCTAAAACAAACAGATAATATCAAGTGTTGGGGGAGGATATGTAGCAGTTGAAAAACTCAGACACTTCTGGTAGGATTGTAAAGTAGTATAGCCACTTTGGAAAACATTTTTGCAGTACTTCAAAATATAGAATTGCCATACCACCCAGCAGTTTTACTCCTAGGTATACGTCCAGGAGATATGAAAGCACATGTACACAGATGTTCATAGTCACATTATTTGTAAAGGCAAAATATGGAAACAGTCCACTGACCATCAATTGATGAATGGATAAGTGTGTTATATTGATACAATGGAATATTATTCAGTAATAAAGAGAAGTGAAGTACTGATATATGCTACAACCTGGATGAATCTCAAAAACATTATGCTAACAAACCAGACAGAAAAGGTCACTATATGATTCCATTTATATGAAATGTCCAGGCAGTCAAATCCATAGATACAGAAAGTAGATTAGTGATTGCCAAGGACTGTGGAGAAGTACAGAGAATGAATGATAAAGGGTGTATGGTTTCTTTTTATGATGATGAAAATGTTCTAAAATTAGGTAACAGTGATGGTTGCACAACTCTGAATGTACTAAAAACCCACTGAATTTACCCTTTACAGAAGTGAATTTTATGGCATGTGAAATATCTGAATAAAACTGTTATTAAAAGAAAAAAGGTAAAGTACACCTAATATTAGCACAAATTATGTAATGAAAGCATTTTCAGAATGGAAAATTATATGTAATAAGGATAATGTGGAGTTCTGGTATTTAGATTCTAAGTCATTGGGTTGGGTTTTTTTGTGAAAGGGCAATGTTGTTAAGTTCCAAATTCATAACCTGTGAGTCTTTGAGAAAAAAAATCACTTAAGAAATGTCATCTTTTCTGGGAAATTCCTCTGGTACTCCAAGGCAGAACCAGTTGGTGTTTCTAATGATCACACACAATGTAACCCATACTTAAAGGCTAAGAAAAGATTAAAAAACAAATTGTAGCCAACACTGTTCTAAAGTGGAGTATCTATTAGTGGGATAAAATATGTATCTAGAATTCTTTGTTCCTGTGCAGCTAAGTCACCCTTTTCATTCTGCATTCATCCCAGGAGGTGTTCTCTTCTCAAGATGCAGGCAAGGGCCTATTAATGGCTTTCTATCATAAAAATTCAGTGTTCAGGACAAGTAATAGGATTTAAAATTGAAAATACAGATAGATCAAAACCTGTAGAAAAAGGAAAATAAACATTGATGACTACCTACTTTGTGATACAAATTGCTTTTGTTAATGTTGATTTCATTTAGTTCTCAGAAACATTTTTTGAGATAATTTAATATCCTACTTTTGAAAGGTGCTATTATCTATGGATAGGGTAAAAACAATAGGTGAAGCAAGATCAATGAGAAAAATGATGAGCTCAGTTTTGAATATGTTAAGAGACTTGGGGTTTTCTGGGGAGTGATCCGGGAGACATTTCAGCTCAGGAGAGAGAGTTGAGCTTAAGTTTTAAGCTGCTTAAATTCCCAAGGGTGTTGGCCTTGCAGAATATATCAAAACCTGCTTGTTTACAAATGCAGCAGTTTATTTAGAGTATGCTGGCTAAAGGGAGCTGCAGTTGAGGGGATGATTCAAGTCTGGCATCTGAAATTTATATCAGCTGCCTTTCCTTCTCAGAAACTAAGTTGCCTTACACATTCTCTCCCTGCCCCCCATCACACATTTTAATTGTTTTTTATGGGTAGCATCTTTTTTTTTTTTTTTTTTTTTTTTACACAGACTGTAATCAGCTGGTGTGGATAGTCTCTTATAATTTTTAACTAATTTTGTATTTTCTTGGGGGCTTATTCTTGAATGAAGTCTTCAGATATTAGTACTGTTTTAACAGTTCATCAATCAAAAGTAATGGTTCATTAATCAAGATTGTGTGGTACTGGCATAAGGATAGGCATATATAGATCAATGGAATAGAACTGAGAGTCCAGAAGTAAACTTTTACATTTATAGTAAATTGATTTTCAAGGGTGCCAAAGCAGTTCAACAGGTAAAAAGTCTTTTCAACAAATGGTGTTGGGACAACTGAACTGGATATTCTCATGCAAAGGAATGAAGTTGGGCCCCTACCTTATACTGTAAAATTAACTCAAAATGGGTCCAAGACCTAAATGTAAGAACTAATCCATAAAAAACTGTAGGAGAAAAAAAAAATATGTGGATCTTTGTGATCTTGGATTAGTGGTTTCTTAGCAACAACATCCAAAGTAAAAGCAGCCACATAAAAATGGATAAATTGAACTTTATTAAAATTAAAAATCTTTGTGTTTCAAAAGACATCGTCAAGAGGGGCTCCTGGGTGCCTCAGTTGTTAAGCGTCTGTCTTCAGCTCAGGTCATGATCCCAGAATCCTGGGATCAAGCCCCACATCGGGCTCCCTGCTCTGTGGGAAGCCTGCTTCTCCCTCTCCCACTTCCCCTGCTTGGGTTCCCTCTCTAGCTGTCTCTCTCTCTGTCAAATAAATAAATAAAATCTTAAAAAAAAAAAAAAAGACATCATCAAGAAAGCAAAAAGAAACCCACAGAATGGAGGAAAATATTTGCAAATCTATCTGATAAGGGACTCATATCTAGAATATATGAAGGACTCTTAAAACTCAGTAATAGGGGCACCTGGGTGGCTCAGTCAGTTAAGTGTCCCACTCTTTATTTTGGCTCAGGTCATGATCTCAGGGTCCTGGGTTCGAATGTCGCATCATGCTCCCTGCTCATCAGGGAGCCTGCCTCTCCCTCTACCTACCGCTCCCCCTGCTTGTTCTCTCTCTCTCTCTGACAAATAAATAAAATCTTTAAAAACAAAACAAAACAAAAAACAACTAACAGGGATAAACCTTGAAAACGATACGCTAAGCAGGAGAAACCAATCACAGAAAACACATACTGTATGATTCCATTTATATGACTGTCCAGAAGAGGCAAATCTATAGAGACAAAAAGTAGATTAATGGTTGTGTAGAATTGCAGTGGGAAGGTGGGTAAAATGGGGGGGGGGTGACTACTGAAGGATACAAGGATTCTCTTTGTAGTGATGAAAATAACTCAAACTGATTTTGGTGGTGGTCATACAACTCTGTACTAAAAGCTATTGTATACTTCAAATGGGTGAGATGTATGGTGTATAAATTATATCTCAAAGCTGTTGTGATACCAAAAAAAAAAAATAGTAGTTCCACTGTGATACATTGACTAATTGCAACCTAGACTATATACAGGTAGACAAAACAATATACTGTACTATTTTAAACACTAGATATAAATATTTCCTTATATTTAAAGATTTAAATGTTTCCCATTACGTGTATTCTGTTTATGACCCCACTGAAAAGTTACACTTCTTTTTTAAGATTTTATTTGTTTATTTGCCAGAGAGAGAGAGAGAGCAAAAGCAGGGGGAGCGGCAGGCAGAGGGAGAAGCAGACCCCCCCACTAAGCAGGGAACCTCATGTGGGACTCGATTCCAGGATCCTGGGATCATGACCTGAGCTGAAGGCAGACGCTTAATCAACTGAGCCACCCAGGTGTCCCTGAAAAGTTACAGCTTATTATGTTTTAGAATTCATCAGGAAACAAATCCAGATGATTCAGTTATAATATGTAGTTGGTAATTGAAGCCACAGAAATATATGTGACATGCTAGGTGGAGTGAGTAAATGAATAGGCCCACGGGGCTGTAGACAGATCATAGGGAAGGACGATGTAGATGAATGGAGGAAGAAGACCATAGAGGATGGTATGGAAGTTAAGGAGGTGAAAATGAATGGTTAACTGTTTTCCTGCAGAGATGCCACATAAGAAATGTGTTCCATGAATAGAAGGTTGCTGATGATATTGGCGGTAACAGGGTCAATGGAACTTTGATTGGGAGTGGGCTAAGTGAATGGAAGTGAAGACAGTATAGACCACTCTTTCAAGAATTTGGCTAAGGAGGAGAAGAAAATGTAGGGTGAGGAGAGGCTTTAAAAAAAAAATAAGATGAAGGAGACATGAGGTTACTTACGATGATGGGACATAGAGGTTGAAACATGGGGGAGAGGCGATAATTGATGAAATAAGGCCCCTAGCTAGATGAGATCAAAGACGGACACCTCTTGCTCTGTCATATTTGGTAGGATGAAAGGAGACAAGAATGTAAGAGGATTCGGGTTATTGGGGATGGGACTGGGGAGGAGGTTTGGATGTGCATGATAGGAAGTTGAGGGAATTGCTACTATCTCAAGGTTTCTGTTTTCTTAAATAGGAGGCCAGGTCTTCTGTTAAAAAGAAGGAGGACAGAGAAGGGGGGATTGAAAGTAGTAGTTTTTTGTAAAAAATCTAAGAGTAACCTGGAAAGATTTCCAAGCAGCAAGCATTGAGATCTTAATTGAGATTAGAGACCTAGAATTGGTAATACCCATAATGGAGGGAGGTTGAGCTTTTTTTTTTTTTCCTCTCTCACAACACTTAGCAGCCTAGCTTTTAGAATGAGAATTGAAGTGACCCAAGGTTAGCTTTTTGCCAGGGCAATAAGCTAGAATCACAGGGGACAAAACTGTGTATGTAATGTATATGAAGTATGTAAGAAGGAAGCGAAAACAAGAGGGGGTTGATAAATTGGGAGAAGTTGAAGGAGTTAGGGATTAAGGTAATCTTTGTGGATCTAGGTCAGTCTGTTGAATGGCAGTTAATGGGAAATTGTTCAATGCCTTAATTGGATCTAGGGAGAGTTTTGCTGCTAGGGTCAGAGATTCTTCAAATTAGAGAATACTGTACAGAGTGTTTAAAATTCATATCTTCATTTCATATTAAAATGTTGAGCATTTCATAGTTTTTGAATGAAATGTAAAACATCCAAAATTTATCCTAATTGGACTGGCAGATCTGTGGCTGGTACTTGATTGCTACAGAATCTTGAGTCATGGTGAAACTGAAATTTAGGAAAAAAGCAGAGCCTTGGTCTGTCCCTGACCAGCCTCTTGAACTGGATTATTTGAAGGGTTGTTGAAGGTACCAGGGATGTTGTCAAGACTTGGTTTGGGGAGGAAAATTGAGCCAGCTGCCAGAGTCTTCAGTGGATGTAAGGGAGATGGTGACAGAAATGAGAATGGACACGGGAATATGTGGCTAAATGATATAAACCTTTTCCACAACTGGGTAGAAGCTGTGGTCTTGCGAAGCCGTGGTCTTGCAGTGGTATAGAGACAGATAGTGATCTTGACACATGTGGAATATGGGAGCATCATTAACAATGATGATGAAGATAACATCTGTTGATGGCTTTCTATGCCAGACACTGCCCCTGTCACATGCAGTTAGCATGAATTTGATTTATTTGTTTCAGTAACCCTGTGAGGCATTGTTATCTTTATTTTATGGATAAAGAAGCTGAGATAGGCCAGTAACATTCCTAAAATATCATAAAGTTTGCATGTGAGGGAGCCAGGATATAAACCTGCTGACTCCTAAGCAGATGTTTCTAAACACCATTTTGTGCCATCAGCAGTGCACTAATGTAATTGGTCGAATATATATGTATTCCATGTGCATTGAATAATTTACATTGTTTGTAAGTACCTTAGAGGAAAATAGTTCAGTAGAATTTTCTGATGCTTTCTAATTGATGATGATTGTGTTGTTATATGTTTTATGGACATACTACCCTAGAGTGGTACCCTAGAATTGTGGATCTTAATAGTGTGGGTCCTGGACCAGTAGCATCGACCTGGGATCTTGTTTGAAACAAATCCTTAACCCTTACTCCAGCCCTGCTGCTCAAGAAATTCTGGGAATGGACCCCAGCAGTCGTTTAACAAGCCAGATTAATTCCAATGTAGGCTAAAGTTTGAGAACTACTGACCCAGAGCAAAGTGTAGTATAAGAAGGTGAATGAGAGTTTGAATTAGACCCTTGGAGTAGTATTGAGATTGTCAGTGTTTTTCAGATCATGTTCTGTGAATTGAAATCTGATGGGGAATTATTAGCATTAGTTTATACTTTTCATGGCTGCAGTTTGGTATGTTGATGCTACTAGACACAAGTGAGATGGGAGGCAGAATGTCAGTAGATCACAAGTATTGGCAACTCAAAATGCATAGTAGTACACATCAGCAGTATTATTTTCTTTCCATTAAACATTTAAAAGTTGTGTAATATTTGATATACGAAAATAGGTAATGTCCATACAAGTTTTGAAGCAATAATAAAACAGATATTCGTGAATCTAATCAATTTAAGAATTAGCACAAAAACTACCTGTGTTTTCTTCTCTGATCACATCCCTAGCTTCCTACCGGAAATAATCCACTGTCACAAATGTGTTTAAATCATTACTTTGCTTTTCTAGACTTACCGTACATGTCTATATCCTGAAATAAAAGATAGTATTTAGTTTTGCTTGCTTATTTTATAAAAATACTATGAAATACTCATATTTATTAAAAAAAAAGGTGGTTTTTTTTTTTACTTTGTTCATGTAATGTTACATCTCTGGATTTGTTCATGTAGCTATAGTTCATTCCTCCTTGTTGCAGAGTTGTATATCACAATTTATTTTCCTTTTAGTAAACATTTGGGTTGCTTTCAATATTTTTGGGTTTTTTATTATCACAAACTAATGATGTCAGAAACCACTTGTATATGTCTCATGGTGCATATATGCAAGAGTTCCTGTAGGATTATACCCTGGAGTAGAATTGCTGTGCCCTTGGTGTTTTTCAGCTTTACCAAATTTTTGCCAAATTGTTTCCCAAAAATGATTGTACCAATGGACCTTTTACCAGTTGCTCTACATTTTTATGAACACTTGGTGATATTATACCTATTAATGTTTGGCAGCCTTAAGTGCAAGATGGTATCTCAACTGTGGTCTTAATTTGCACTTCAGTTAATAAGGTTGACTACCTTTTCATGTTGGCTATTATTTTTTATGAAATACCTTTTCTTGTCTTTCTCTTACTGTTTTTTTCTGTTGTCTTACTTACGTGTGAATACTTTATTCTGGGTATTTATTCACTATTCATGCTTCAGGTATCCTTCCAGTTTGGCTTGTCTTTTCACATTCTTTGTAGCATCTTTCAAAGAACAGAAATTCTAAGTTTTAACAGAGTTCTTTTTGTTTTAGCATTTTTTATGTCTTCCTTAAGAAATTTTTCTCCACTCAGGGATCATAAAGATAGTTTTCTTTAAAAATTTAAAGTGTTGCTTTTGTAAGTGTTCAAACCATCTGGAATAGATTTTTCTGGTGATATAGTAGGAATCCAGTTTATCCCCCCACCCCCATGGATAATTATTTGGCCCAGCACCATTTACTGAATAGTCTTTTTTTCCCAGTGTTCTGCATTGCCATCTCTATCATATCAAATTGCTATATATGTTTGGATTTATCGGGAGTTCTTTTCTATTGGTGAATTTAGTTTTCCTCTTTAATGTTTATATACTTTTTATATACCTTTAAAAGTTGTCAGTTTTTAAAATTACAGCTAAACCTGATTAGTAATAGTAACTTACCATTAAATATCCAGTCAGTGTCAAAATTTCCCCAGTTGTCTTTTATATGTAATATATGCATGTTTGGATTAGTATCCAAATAAAGTCTACTTACTGTGATTGGTTGGTATGTTTCTTAAATTTTTTAAATCTGTAGGCTCCTACTTTATTTCCCAAACCACCCCTTTTTGCTTTGTTGACTGTTGTTAGAGAAACGGGGTTATGCTGTATTTGGCTGTTTGCAACCCATTGGTGTTTAGTATATCTTTCTGTTCTCTATATTTCCTCTAAATTGGTTGTTAGATATAGAGGCTCAATATGGTTTGTATATTTGCCAAGACTGGTTTATAGATGGCATTATATACTCTTTTTAAAAAGAGGTTTTATTTGTTTGTCAGAGAGAGAGCACAAGCGGGGAGCAGGCAGCAGGCTGAGCAGGCAGAGGGAGAAGCAGGCTCCCTGCTGAGCAAGGAGCCCAATGCTCCTGACCTGAGCCAAAGGCAGGTGCTTAACCAACTGAGCCACCCAGGCGTCCCGACTTTTTAAAAAAACATTTTATTGAGATAAAATTCACATACATTTTCACATACCATACAATTCACTCATTTAATGTTTTTAGCATATTCATAGCGTTTCACAACCATCACCACAAAAAGAAATGTTGGGCGCCTGGGTAGCTCAGTCGGTTAAACGTCTGCCTTCAGCTTGGGTCATGATCTCAGGGTTCTGGGATCGAGCCCTGTGTCTGGCTCCTTGCCCAGCATGGGGTCTGCTTCTCCCTACCCGCCCCCCGCCCCCGCATGCATGCGTGCATGTGCTCCCTCTCTCTCTCTCAAATGAATAAAATCTTTAAAAAAAAAAAAAGAAAGAAACGTTATGCCCTTTAGCAGTCACTCCCCATTTCCTTATCCTCCCCAAACAACCACATCCCCCAGACCTAAGCAACAACGAATCTTTCTATCTCCATAGATTTGCCTGTTCAAGACATTCATATAAATTGAACCATATAATTCGTGGTCTTTTGTGACTGGCTTCTTGGACTTAGCATAATGTTTTCAAGGTTCTTGCATGTTATTAGTATGTGTCGGTATTTCCTTCCTTTTTATTGCTGAATGGTATGCCATCGTATGGATATATCACATTGTATTTATCCATTCATCAGTTGATGAAGGTTTAGGTTGTTAACACTTTTTTGCTATCGTGGATAACACTGCAGTGAACATTCATGTATAAGTTTTTGTGCAGGCATATGTTTTCCTATCTCTTGGGTATTTACCTAGGAGTAGAATTGCTATCAAATGGTGATTTGAGGGCGCCTGGGTGGCTCAGATGGTTAAGCGTCTGCCTTCGGCTCAGGTCATGATCCCAGGGTCCTGGGATCGAGTCCCACATCGGGCTCCCGGCTCAGTGGGGAGCCTGCTTCTCCCTCTGACCTTCGCCCCTCTCATGCTGTTTCTCTCTCGCTCGCTCTCTAAAAAATAAATAAAATCTTTAAAAAAAAAATATGGTGATTTGATATTTAACCTTTTGAGGAACTGCCATACTGTTCCAAAGTGGCCACGCCATTTTACAGTCTCACCAACGTGTATGAGAGTTCCAGTTTCTCCACATCCTCACCAGTAGTTACCTGTCTTTTTCTTATTTTATCCATCCTAGTGAGTGATTGTAGTTTTGATTTGCATTTCTCTGATGGCTACTTTTGTTGAGCATCTTTTCATGTGCTTAGTCACCATTTGTTTATCATCTTTGGAGAACTGTCTATTCAGATCCTTTGCCCATTTTTAAAATTGTGTTGTCTTCTTATTGAATCAAAAGGGGTCCATTATATATCCTAGATTAAAGTCCCTTATCAGATATGTGATTTGCAAATCTTTTTTCCCATGAGATGGCTTTTTAGTTTCTTGGGTATTATATATTCCTGTTAGGTGGTACATAATAATGTCATATTACCTCTTTTTGTGATACTACCAAGCTTTGATGATAACTGCCTGGATCCATTAATTTATTAACTGTTGTAAAGTGGTGGTATTTGAATTCTGTCATTCCTTCTTAGAATTTTGAGTTTGAAGTTAATGTTCTTTCAGCACATTGAAGATATGATTTCACCGTTTTTGGTTTCCATTGCTTTTCAGAAGTCACTTTTGTCATATATTCCTAGAAACGTGGATGCCCAGTTGGTGGCAGTCTTAAAAAGTATCAGCACAATAATACCCTTTAGGTTTGGTTTTGGTTTTTGCTTTTTTGGCTTTTGTTTGTGTGTTTGTTTTGTCCCAGAGCTATAGTTTTCAGTTTTCTAGCTCTATCACCTCTTGAGAAGGCAGTTTTGTATCCTTATATAGTCTCCTACCTCCTTCTCCCCAAATAAAATGTATACATTTGCTTCAGTTGGTATATTTAGAAAAACAGAATTCCTAGCCCAGGGAACAGTATATAAATATCCATTTTACAGAGGATTTTTAAAAGAACAGGTTTATTGAAATATTGTTTGTATATCATATAATTCATTCATTGTTAGTGTAAAGTTTGATTTTTAGTAAGTTTTACAATTGTGTAACCATCCCCTCAATCCAGTTTTAGAACACTTCCATCACCCTAAATCCTGCCCTTTTCTGAAATTATTTATTTATTATTATAAAGATTCTCAACCGGCAGTTGGCATAGGCTTCTTTTTTTCTTTTATTTAAGATTTTATTTTTAAGTAATCTCCACACCCAACATGGGGCTCACACTCACAACCCTGAGATCAAGAGCCGCATGCTCCACAGACTGAGCCAGGCTTTTCATAGCCCTAGAACCACCTGAAATTGCATGTCAGCAATATGTTCTATAGGTCCTGTGTTTAGAAAAAGTAAAATTTTAGTAAAATGACAGTTATGAATTACAGTCAAAACCAAAACCATTCAGTGCATCTTGTTAAAGTGGTTCTGAAATTGTTCCTATGACTGAAAAGCTTTAGGAAAGAAAAATGTGGGGATATGCTGTTTAAAAAATAAAGTAAGGGCGCCTGGGTGGCTCAGTTGGTTAAGTGACTGCCTTCGTCTCAGGTCATGATCCTGGAGTCCCGGGATCGAGTCCCGCATCGGGCTCCCTGCTCAGCGGGGAGTCTGCTTCTCCCTCTCCCGCTCCCCCCTCTTGTGCTCTTTCTCTCTCTCACTCTCTCTCTCAAATAAATAAATAAAATCTTTAAAAAAAAAATAAAAATAAAAAAATAAAAAATAAAGTAAAAAGTAAATAAAAATTACAAAATTAAAAATTATAATTTCATAATAAAGTTACAGACCTGTAAAATATAACCATTTATAAGGCCCATCTGTAGTGAATAAAATCAATAGAGAATTTTAAAAAAATGTTTTTATTAACATATAATGTATTATTTGTTTCAGGGGTACAGGTCTGTGATTCATCAGTCTTACACAATTCACAGCACTCACCATAATAGTACCTACCCTCCCCAATGTCCATCATGAGAATTTTTTTAAAGTCTGTTTTCAGACTGTTGTGTTTTAAAGATAATCTGTTTTTCCCTGGCTGTTTTCAGGATTTCTTTTTTATTTTTGTTTTTTCCTTTTGTGTCCTGCAGTTTTACTGTGATTTCTTTTTATTTTCCTGCTTAGTGTTTGGCTTCTTAAACCTGTGGTTCAGTGTTTTTCATCAATTCTGGAAAGTTCTCAGCCAGTATCTCTCAAACATTGCTTCTGTGCAATGTCTCTAATGTCTTTGTGGAGCCCAAATAAGTACTGTTTGGTAACTTCTTACTATATCCTCTGTTTTTTTGCCCTTTCTTCTGTAATTATAAAATTTGTGCTTCTTATATTTCATAATTGTTTCTTCTGACTTGCCTTACAGTTCACTGAATCTCTGTTAAACTCCATCAAATCTACTTATAAAACCCATCTGTTAAGATCTTAATTTTGGTTATAGTACTGTATTTCAACAATTTTTTTTTAAAGATTTTATTTATTTATTTGAGACAGAATGAGAGAGAGAGAGAGAGCACATGAGAGGGGGGAGGGTCAGAGGAAGAAGCAGGCTCGCCGCCGAGCAGGGAGCCCGATGCGGGACTCGATCCCGGGACTCCAGGATCATGACCCGAGCCGAAGGCAGTCGCTTAACCAACTGAGCCACCCAGGTGCCCTCAACAATTATTTTTCATTTCTCAAAGTTCTGTTTGTTTTTTTCAGATCTGGCTCTTTCTTTCTTTTGTTTCTTTTCCTTCTTTCTTTTTACAGTAATCTCTATACCCAATGTGGAACTCAAACACACAACCCCAAGATCAAGAGTCACAGGCTCCATTGACTGAGCCAGCCATATGCCCCCAAATCTGGTCATTTCTGATCATTTCTTCTGGCTTGCTGATAATTTTAATTTCATTTTTCTATTCCTTGAATGTTTATTATAGTTATTTTATATTTTATAATTTAATTTTAGTATTCTAATTCCAAGGAGGGTGGACCTGTATTCAAGTTGTCATTGATTCTGTGGTTATGACTCTCTTTATAGTGGTTTATTTTCTTGTATATTTGGTGACTTTTCCTTAATCCTGAGAACCTGATGGAACTGCTTTTCAGCAGAAAAGGTTTGCATCTGTTGAGGAACAGTCCATTTTGATTATCTTGAGCGGTCGGGCTAAATGAGAAGTTTAGTTTTTTAACCCTGCGTCAGAATCTGGATTTAATTTCTGTTCCCAATGTGAATAGATTATTAACCTCATACTTTTCCTTTCACATATTTACTTTTGACAACTTCCCCCATGGTTAATTTTACTGGCTCCTCTACCCCCTTAGTACTTATGTGAGTTTAACAATGCATTTAAAAAGTATTTTTTCCATTATGGCTAGGATCCAGTTTAATGAAACAGAAGACTTCTCAAAAGTATGAGGTCTTCCAGAAGTGACATATTTTGTTACTAAGAAAGATGTATGCATAGTATTTAAAATAAATACCATTGGGGCGCCTGGGTGACTCAGTCGTTAAGCATCTGTCTTCAGCTCAGGTCATGATCCCAGGGTCCTGCGATCGAGCCCCACATCGGGCTCCCTGCTCTGCGGGAAGCCTGCTTCTCCCTCTCCCACTCCCCCTGCTTGTGTTCCCTCTCGCTCGCTCTCTCTCTGTCAAATAAATAAATAAAATCTTTAAAAAAAATAAATAAAAAAAATAAAAATAAATAAAATAAATACCATTGTCACATTCTCTTTCTCTCTCTCTCTCTCTCTCTCTCTCTCACTCACACACCTGACCCTAAGAGTAACAGTAACTCCTTTAAAACTAACAAAGTATCTAATCGTTCAAATTTCCAGTTATCTCAAAAATTACATATTTTTGAACAGTTTGTTTGGATCAGTATCCAGATAAAGATCTGTAGCCTTACTCTGATTGAGTGAATTTGAAGTCTCTTTTTAAATCTACAATCTTTTTTTAATTCAGTTAGCCAACATATAGTACATCATTAGTTTCAGATGTAGAGTTCAGTTATTCATTAGTTGCATATAACACCCAATGCTCATTACATCATGTGCCCTCCTTAATGCCCGTCACCCAGTACCCCATCCCGCCACCCATCTCCCCTCCAGCAACCCTCAGTTTCCTATAGTTTAGTCTCTTAATCTGTAATCTTTTAATCTCACTTTTTTTTTTGCCTTTTAGAGTGTCATTTAACATGTTTATTTGTCCTCTGTATTTTTTTTACAAATTGATAGTTGAATCTGGAGGCTTTATTTTGGGCAGAGGGGACAAGAGTACATCATATGTGATGGCTTTCTTTTCCATCAGGATGGCAGATAGTGTCTGATTGTCTCTCTCTGTAATGCTGATAGCCATTGAGGAACATTGCCTAAATTTATTATTTACTAGGAGTTGTAAATGGTGGTATTCTAATTCTGTCCTTCTTTCTTTATTAGCTGGAATACTATTTTAAACAAACTTTCCCTTATTTATTAACTGGTTAGGTTACCCTCATGATAAAATTTGTTTAGGTAAAGGCAAAATGAGTGCTTGATTCTCTCCATTTATCAGTTTTCAGAACAATGAGGTGGTTCATTAGCACCTTCCAGTGATGACCAATATGGCTTTTTTTCATATTCTGAATTCATGAATTGAATCATATGTATGTTTCAGTTCATTGTGTTGTTGTTTTTTTTAAGATTTTATTTATTTATTTATTTGAGAGGGGGGTAGGGTGGGAGGAGCAGAGGAGTAGGGACAAGCCGACTCCATGCAGAGCTCAGAGCCTGATGTAGGGCTCCATCGCACCACCCTGAGATCATGACTTGAGCCAAAATCAAGAGTTAGGCATTCAACTGACTGAGCCACCCAGGTGCCCCCATTGTAGTTATTATTTTTATTGGTACTCTAATTGACCATCCTTGACCAATTGGCGCCCCTTCAAGGTAGCTTCTGAGTGTTTTGGACAGATCTAGGAATTTTAAGTGGACAGATCTAGGAATGTTTTTAAAATGATGTATTCTGCATATATTGGTATTTCCAATTCAAATTCAGGACAGTAAGTAGGGTTTTACTAAACAACTTCTATCGTATATCTCTATCTCCTTTGTCCCAGGTTGAAATTCCTTGTTTTCTTTGATACCAGGGTTGGTAGAATTAGAGTATCACATTACTACTCATTTCCTTTGTTCCAAATACATACACAACAGTGTCAGAATAATAATCTCAATACTATAACCAGTAGTGGGATTACTGAAAATGGTATAGTTTCTTTGTACTTACCTTGTCTTTAGGGTTGACTGGGAACATACAGTCAAATTACTATGTTGAAAAGTTATATGGGATAGTGTAACTGTGTCACCAAGTGAATATACACTTAGGTTAATTAATTTTTAAAATTCTTTTAGGAATTGCTTTTTTTTTAAGTTTAATTTCATCATAACATGTATGTAATTCATTTTCATATAGTTCTGAAGTCAGAGGGTGCCTAGTTTCCTTTAGTTCTTCACCCTGTTTCCTTCCTATTCCTGTATATTTTTCTATGTGATCTGTTTTATTTACTATTTTTTAGTTTATTTTTGGTATTTTGGAAGGTTTGGTATTTTGGAAGGTTTATATATTTGTTAAAGTGGTTAACTTTATTTAGTCTCCCCCCTTTTAGTCATTATTATCTATTGATTCCCTATTATGTGCATTATTGAAATTGGTTGTGACCTCTTTTTTCCCTTTTCCTCAGCATCTGATGTGAAGTATATCCTTTTTAAAAAAGGTTTTAAAAATTATTTTGAGATAGTTCTAGATTGATAGTTCTAGATTGACATGCAGTTGTAAAACATAATAGAGATCCTTTGTACCCTGTACCCAGTTTCCCCCAATGGGAACATCTTGCAACACTATAGAAAAATACTGATATTTATACAGTCAAAATACAAAACATTTCTATCACCACAAGGATCTCTCATGTTGCCAATTCGTAGCCATGCTCCCTCCCTTTCACTCTGCCTCTCCTCAGCCCGTGACAACCACTAATCTCTTCTCCATTTCTGTGATTTTATTGCCTTAAGAATGTTATATAAATGGAATCATATGGTATGTAACCTTTTGGAATTAGCTTTTTTCTCTTAGCATAATTCCCTGGAGATTCATCCAAGTTTTTGCTTGTCTGAATAGTTCGTTCCTTTTTACTGTTGGGTAATATTCTGTGGCAATGTATAGTTTTGTTAAAACTGTGAAGGATACCTGGGGTGTTTCCAGGTTGGGGTTTTTCTGAGTAAGATGGCTACAAACATTTTTGTACAGATATCCTATGAACATAAGTTTTCATTTCTCTGGGATAAAGGTCTAGACATGCAGTTGCTGAATACTATGGTTTTGCATGTTTTGTTTTTTAAGAAACTGTTTTCCTAATGGCTGTACCATTTTATAATCCCACTAGCAGTGCATGAGTTTCTACACATCCTCATAAACATTTCGTCACGATTATTTATTTTAGCTGTTCTGATAGATGTGTAGTAATATCTCATTGTGGTTTTAATTTGCATTTCCCTAATGGCTAATAATATTGAACATCTTTTCTTGTGCTTATATGCCATCTGTATATCCTCTTTGATGAAGGGTATACACTTCATTTCTTTTGCCTATTTTCTAATTTAATTGATTTTCTATTTTAATTAATTTAATTGATTTTCTATTGAGCTTTGAGAATTCTCTCTATATTCTAGATACCAGGCCTTTAGTGGATATGTAGTTCACAAATATTTTTTTTCAGTCTTTAGCTTATCTTTTCATCCCCTTCCCATGGGGGGCTTCCTCAGAGCAATGTTTTTTAATTTTGATGAGGTCCAGTTTACCAATTATTTCTTTTATGCATCATACTTTTAAGGTCAAATTTAAGAACTCTTTGCCTAGCTCCAGAACCCAGAGATTTTTTTTCTGAATGCTTTATAGTTTTACACTTAAACACGATCCATTTTGTATTAATTTTTGTGTAATATATGAGACTTAAATTAAGATTCATACATTTTGTCTAGCAGTGTCTACCTGTTCCAGCACCATTTGTTGAAAAGTCTGTCTTTCCTTTATTGAATTGCCTTTACCCTTTGTCAGAAATCAATTTGAGCATATTTGTATAGGTCTCTCTCTTTTTTTTTTATTCTGTTTCTTTGATCCACCAGTATCACACAGTGTTTATTATTGTAGCTATGTAATCTTGAAATTGGATAGACTGGTCCCTCCCACTTTATTCTTCTTTTTCAAAAATTGTTTTAGCTCTTCTAATTACTTTGCCTTTTTTTTTTTTTAAGATTTATTTATTTATTTGACAGAGAGAGACACAGCAAGAAAGGGAACACAAGCAGAGGGGGTGGAAGAGGGAGAAGCAGGCTTCCCGTCGAGCAGGGAGCCCAATGTGAGGCTTGATCCCAGGATCCTGGGATCATGACCTGAGCCGAAGGCAGACGCTTAAGGACTGAGCCACCCAGGCACCCCATACTTCGCCTTTCTGTATAAATTTTAGAATAATATTTTCTGTATCTACAAAGAACATTATTGGGATTTTGAGAGGAATTGTGTTAAACCTGTGTATTATAGTGGGGAGAATTGACATCTTTACCATGTTGAGTCTATCAATCCATGAAACACAGTATATCTCTCCATTTTTTTAGATCTTTGAATGCTTTCATCAGTGTTGTGTAGTTTTCAACATGTATGTCCTATACATGTATTGTTAGGTTCATACGTAAGGTTTTTTTTTTTGAGAGATTATAAATGATACTGGATGTATTTTTAATTTTGGTGCCCATGTATTCATTGCTAGGATATAGACATACAACTGATTTTTGTATTTTTATGTTGTATCTTGTGACCTTGTTGAGCTGACTTATTATATCTACCTAATAAATCACTGGATTTTTTTTTTTTTTTTTTTTTTTTTTTACTGATGTCCAAAGGCATTTTTCTTTTTTTCTTTTTGGAAATCCATTCGTTTTTCTAATACATCTTGGTATTGGTTTCTCTCAGTTAATGTCCCAGGCATTGGTGTACTCTTTCAGTATTTCATTTAAAGGCTTTTAGTTGTAGGACTTTTTTTTCTTTAATTGTAATTTTTAGTATTTGCTTTAATTCATTGCTTTGGTTTTCTTCTTTGAGGTCTCCTTATTATAGGTATGTAGGATCTTTGCTTAGCTTTATTGTCACTTTCATTCTAATATTTTCACCTTCATGTCTTTCTTTCTTTCTCTTCTTTCTTTCTCTTCTTTCTTTCTTTCTTTCTTTCTTTCTTTCTTTCTTTTCTTTCTTTCCTTCCTTCCTTCCTTCCTTCCTTCCCTTTTTTTTTTTTTCAGATTTTAAGTAATCTCTACACCCAATGTGGGGCTCGAACTTACAACCCTGAGATCAAGAGTCGCATACCCTACTGACTAAGCCAGTCAGGTTTTCTCATCTTCATTTCTTTCGATTAAAAATTTATTTGCACATTCTTTATCTCTTAAGCATTATCTGTTGTGTATTGAATCTCATGACTGTTCTTGGTTAGGTTTCCTTTCTGAAATAATTTTTTTCTTTTACTTCAAATTCTTTCCTATTTTTAGCACCTGATTTCTGAGTTTTTCTAATTCTGATTTAGAATGTTATTCACATTTTCTTGGATATAATCTTTATCTGTCTTGTAGGTATGGCTTTTTGATGGCAAGCTTTTAGTGTCAACATTCTGCTCCTTATTTTCCCATTTCTTATGGCATGTAATTTGATCTCAACCCTTTTCTGTTGTTCATTTACATTTCCTGAACTTTTTGGAGCAAGGGATTGGTCAGGATAGTTTTTCTAGCTTTACCACCCTATACCCCTCTTCTGTGGATTTTTACAAAATGATAAGAAGTATTTAGCTTTCTGTGTTCTGAGATCGGTCTCTGTTTCATTAACCCACTTTTGTCTGGACCCTCCTTTTCTTTGCTTCGTTGTGCCTGTCTTGTTCAGTTGGGATTCTTCTCCCCCAAGTTCTTTTCAGTGCAGGGCTGTGCCCAGAAAGGGAGACTTCAGTTCTTAGTTTTCGAGTCTAGAGCCTTATCATACCTTACAGTGTTGGTGTATACAAAAAGATCTTTCCATTTGTAGCTATTTGCAAATTGCCTTTCTAAACTCGAGTGATTTATGATTTGGGGTTTTTCTGGCTGCAAGTCCTTCAATTACCTACTCTATTATTTCTGCTTTTCTGTTTCCTTCTGTATACATGCTGATACCACGTGAGTCCTATACTTGACAATTTGACCCAGATTCTGCATGTATTTGAGAATTCGTGGGGATACCTTGTCACTCAATCTTGTAGATTTTGTCCATGGGTTTTGGTTTGGGTGTCCTGGTGACTGTGTGTGTGTGTGTGTGTGTGTCGGGGGAGATTATAGGACATTAAAAACTTAATTGAGAACTTTTATTCAAGAGAAAGACAACCCAAGTAGACTAGTTAGGAGGCTATTGTGGTGATCCAGGTGAGAGGATGGTGGTGTAGTCTAGGATAATGGCAGTGGAGCCAGAAGGTGTGAATCCTATTTTTGGTGACTTGTTGGATGTCAAAGAGTGAGAGACTGAGCAGACATGGCAGATATCCTAAGACTGGGGTTCTTAGAACTGTTTGGATGGTGGTGCTTTTTCCTAATACTGGGAATATTCATGGAAGAGTAGTTTTTTGGGGGAACGTTTTTTGGGGAGGGGAGGAGTAAAGGGAGGAGAGGGATCAGCTATTATGGTATTTGTAAGCATGCTAAATGTGAGGCCTTGCAACAGTCTGTCCTCTACCCCCAAATACACATATAGACATATTTCATTTTTTCAGGGAGCGGTTTCTTGATTCCCTAATCAATGTCTCCTTCCGATACTGAACTTTATTTATTTTCTTATCTTAACATTTAACACATTTATATTACGCTTATTACTAATGTGTTTTTCACTAGACCAACTGTTGGCAAACTTTCTCTTAAAGGGACAGAAGGTAAATATTTTAGGTTTTGGGAGCCCAGAGACAAAAATAAGGATATTACATGGATACTTAATAGTATTTATAACATAACCAGCTATAAGTGTAAAAACCATTCCTGTTCATTCCTACAGAAAACAGCCCATAAGATTTGGGCCACAGGCTGCAGTTTGCTGACATTGTACTAGACTGTAAATTCTATACTTGTCTCTCAGTTGTAGGCATAGTGCCTGGTGCATTTTAGATGTATTCAGTAAATTTTTGTTGAGTGAGTGAATATAGTACTTACAGATTTGGAGCTCAGGCAAGAGGACTGAACTAAAGATAGGTATTTGAGAGTGGTCATCAAATAGTAATTGAAGACATGAGAGTAGATGAGATCACTTGGGAAGAATGTTAGGGAGGAGAGGGCCCAAGATGGAGCCTTTTTTTGTAATTCAAACAGAGAACAGAGTAAGTCATGACTAACTCAGTGGTACTTCTGTCAGATACATAGTAGTCAGTACTTGTTGCTGATTGACCTAAGTCATTTGGCTATTTTACACGCATATGGTTCTTTTGGGTGAGGAGGAGGCCTTTAACTATTAGAGATAGGTATTTTTTCCTTAGGAATTTTACTACCAGTGAGTTATGTTATAATAAAAGAAGCTTTAGAATTCTGCCACTTATACAAGCATCTATTAGCAAGCAGTTACCACCTTGTAATAAAACTTGAACTATAAGCATATACCACAAAGAACTGATTAGGATTAGATGACAAAATCCTCCAAGAAAGGGGGAGATACAGGATGAAAGGGAGGCCTAGACTCAAAAACTTCTCTGAAGACAGACTGCTGGACTTGCCGGATTCTTAAACTGCAAACAGATAAGAATCAAGACACGTGTACAATATTCCTAGTCAATCTGTATATCTTGCACAGTTCCATTTCAGCAAGAAAAAAAGTTATTTCCAACATCTCTTATACTAATTAATAAGCCATTGTCTAAATTCAGATGTTGGTATTTGAAGCACTTACTTAACTGGGAGCTAACTTCTGATATGGATGCTTCAGATGCTAACTAACTTACTTTGAAGTGTGGATTCCTAATTTAGGGAACTTTAGAAGTTGACTCACCACTCCTATTGATGCTGAAGTATTTTAGTGTGAATTACAGGATAGCATTAACTTGATCGTATTTTGTAAGGGATATGTTGCCTGATCTTTTTTGTTGTGTGCCTATCATCTTATTAACAGTCCATAAATAATTAAATGTAGTAGTTACTGCAATGAAAATATTTTTCCTTCTCAGTTCTAGTAACAGTTGGATTAGATAGTCATATAGGCAAATATTAACTGTAGTGCAGTTCTAATCTTCAAGTGAATCAAGACAGTTTAGAGTTATCAAAATAATATTGGTGTTTGAAAATTGCTCAACATTTATTACCATTCTATATGATGAATTTTACATGAAGCAGTCTGTATTCATCATATTAAAGTCAAAACACAGAAACATAGAATTAGATTCAAGGTTCTATCTTTCTACTCTTGAACCCTACTAGAGATAATAGTTTTATCAGTGCATCATTTCTTCACATTAAATGAATGCTACTAATTTGAATTTTGTTTGGCAGTTTTGTTTACATTTAATATATATATTTAAGCATAAGTTATATCTAGATTAATATTTCAGTATATTTTACCAACTTCATAATTTGATTTTCGTGGGATTTTTTTCCTAAGAGAATTAATTTATCACTGCAATTTAAGAAAACTTGACAGAGATACCATAACAAAAGAATTATTCAATAAAATAGTAGCATACTGAATCTGGCAATATATTAAAATAATAATATACCATGACCATGTAACCTTAATGTAGCCTTAAATCCAAAAACGTAAGTACCATACTTATATGTGTAATAAGATAATCCATCATATCAGTACATCAAGGGGAGAGGGGATATCTAACCATTTCCGTCATTCCTGATAAGACCATGCCTGATAGAGCCTCTCAGTAAACTTAGAAGGTTACTTTGCCTTTTGATACAAAATAACTATCCCAAATTTATTTTCCTTTTCATATGGTTTTAAGGCCATGACAATAAGTTATTTACTTTTTTAAAATGTGAATCATTTGAGATACATAATCATTGGTTGCAAACCTCAAAAAACAACTCTGGCCAACTTGAGCAAAACCATAATTTATTGGAAGGATATAGGTAGTTCATAGAATGAATAGGGACACCTGAGAACTGGGAATAGAGCAACTCCAGGGTATAGGTATTATTCACTATCTTGTCCAGATACTTCCTTTGGAAATTAATATGCTACCCTTCTTTTATTTTCCTTTCCACTTTGCTCAAGGTTCAGGGGGAGAAGGTTCTGCTGGCATGGTTTCGGTCTCATGCCCTATTCAAAACTAGGAGAGAATGAGATACTTTAATAGGAGTTCGATCAGGGCAGTCCACAGCGGAGGGCATATAATTCCCCAAAGAAACCTGGGTGCAGTTAGGAAAGGGGAATGGATTCTAGGCAGCCAAGTCCCACCTCCCCACTCCCCACAAAATTAACCAACAGATATCCAGTAAAATAGACAGGAGTTTCGGCTTTTTAAACTCCATGGTTCATTTAAAATCTAAAACTGACCAGTCCTTAAAACTTAACAATAAATTACTTCTAAAAAATTTTTAAATATTAAATGCCTTAGACCTTAATTTATCTACTAGCAGTATTAATATTCAGTACTTATGTATTCTTTATTTTTCCTTTTAGACAATGCGAAGACACCGGAATGAAGTGACAGTTGAACTGCGAAAGGTAAGGGTGATTGCATTTAAGAGAAAGTAATTAGGAGGTTTTTCTGATTTTAAAATTCTGTATAACTTGAATAATGAAAATACTGTAGCAAATTAGTGGTCATCCCTAAATCACACAGCATAAAAATATATCATTAAATAGTTAATAATGGTATATACTTACAACAGCTTTCATTTATTGAGGTACTGCATACTGTGTGAAGTATTTTAGTTGCCGCATTGAAATTCTCACATCTGATGAAATTAGATACTCTTCTGTTTTGTTTTGTTTCTTAATATCCTCTTTCTTTGGGCTATAAAGGTTTCCTCCACCTTCTTCATGTAAAAGTTACACGTACTTGTTAAAGATACTTTAGAAAAATAAAAGTAAAATAACCTTTTATCTTACCAGTTAAATGAAACTGCTGTTAAAATTTATTGTATTTTCTTTTGGGCTTTTTTTTTTGAGGACTTTAGAGTTAACCTTCATGAGATTCTGTATTCATGCAAGTTCATTTTATTTGAAGCAAATATTTTAATTGCCAATCAAGAAAATACACATAACTAATTCTCTGTATTACATGACCATTAAAAAAACAGATTTTGAAATTTATTTCCAAATCTTTGTGTTCATCTTAGATTAGATCCTTTTCTTGATCTTAATTCACTCCTGAAATTCCTATATTAAATTACCATCTTGAAACTTTTCAGTTTTGGAGAGAAGGAAGGTCTTGATTCTGAGAGTAACACTCTCCCTATTACTAAAACTATAAATAGACTTGTGTGTTTATTTATTTAGTAAGTATTTATTAAATACCTACTTTGGGTCATGAATTTTTACCTAGCATCAATATTATGCTCATTGGTATAGTATATAGTTCCTGAAATTGATTTTCCTATACTCCCTATGTACCCCCCCCCCCAGTCTTTAGTACAATTGAAAAATGCTTGCTAATTCCAGTGTTCTTTCAACTCCTTAACCTCTTCAAAGATACTTACAGATTAACAACAGTGATTTGGCAATCATATTTTCAAGTTTTTTCAGATCCTTGGTTCATTTGGACCAGAGAAGTAAACTAAGCCTTAGCTTAATAAAGAGAGTGAGGTGAGCTCCTTGCCAATCTTAACACTCAGACCTAGCTTCTTTTTTTTCTTTTTAACTTTTATTAGCATATAACATACATAGAAAAAGGTCAACACATCTTAAGTGTACAGCTTGATGAATTTTCACAAAGTGAACACATCTGTATAATAAGCTCCTAGATCAAGAAAGAGAACATTACCTGTATTCCAAGGCTCCTTCCCAGTTACTCCTTTCCCCCAAGGGTAACCATTATCTTGATTTTTAATATTATAGATTATTTTGCATAGTTTGAACTTTATATAAATAGAACAGTAAGTGTCCTTCTGTGTCTAGTTTTTTACATTCATGTAAAGCTCATTCTCCTCAGTAGAGACAGTAGGAGTAAAACATCTGTAACATTATACCAGCTATCCCCAGATGTGGGCCTTTACTTTTCCCTACATTTCATGCTTGGAAAACAACTCTAAAACTTTTGTGTTGGTCCTGGTGTTATTCAGAATCCTCCTCTTATTTTAAGCTTTCTAGCTCTTCTAATATGCTTATAAATTCAAGCTATTCATTTGTATTTATATTTGGCTATTTGTTCCTCCTTTTATAGTTGTGCTGTCTTCTGTACTTAATTTATAGAATTAAAATTTCTTGCTTGTCAGAGTACATCTTTTTAAATATCCATTTTGGTTACCTTAGAGTCCTCTTCGCTCTTCTTTTTCTTCCTAGATAACATTATTTCCATTGCAGTCACTAGGATTAGTTCCTAGAAATCCTTATAGAAGGATCAAAAATGAAATTAAAGAAATCTCAAGAAATTCCTTACTTCACATTTCAGAATTCCCTGGTTAAGCAGCAGAATGTGAACCATTCCTGAAACAAAGCCTAAACTTCAGACCAAGCTTAATTGATTTTGATATGATTGTACAGAGGTGTGGAGAGCCCTTCAAGAGAAGATTCCTTTACTCTTTATAGTCAGTGTCTGTCTCTACTTCTAGTCTTGCTGTCTTTGTAGCTCCATTGAGGAAAAAATCTCAGCATTGTTGTTAATGATATTGAGATTCTTGAAAAATACAAGAAAGCTAGTTTCCAGAGTTTCATAGATTAGCTCTACCCATTTGCATTAGATTGTAATCTTTTAAAGTGAGGGTGATAACCACACTCCCCCACCCCAGGTACTCTCAAGTCACTCTCCCAGCCTATCCCTAAATGCCTAGTCAAGTTCTGGACCAATAGTTGGTACTTATTAAATGCTAATATTCAAGAATTAAATTGATTATGATATCTTAAAATTTTCTGTATATTTAAATCATTTATTGAACTTTTAAAAAATCCTTTATTGAACTTTTAAGACAAATACGATAGAGACAAAGCAGTACTATTCAAAAGTCCTAATCTGTGCCAAATTAGGGAGCTTATGTCAAAATATTAAACAAGGGACTGCTTCTTTTACCAAAAAATCCTTCTGCCTAAATAAATAAATAAATAATGGAACTAAACAATGTGTTTCGTTTCATAGTTGATTTCTGGCACAAGCTTCATATCTTGTAGCAGACCTGTAACAAATTGAGAAATTTTAGCCAGTTCAGGGATCATACTTTGAATAACACAGTATCTGCTCTGTCAAATTAAGAATGAAATCTAATTATTAATGTGTACTGTTTTTACTGGCCTCACATTCTTTTTTTTTTTTTTTTGAACTTTTTTGTCTTCTTTTACCTCCTTGATATCTTACTTTCCTATTTAAGTAAGTACTTTTGCATCAACACTTACACAGAAGTCTGTACTTCTGTTTTATATCATGTTGTAAACAGAGTTACATAGGAGTTAAATAACTTGCCTAAAATCACACAGCTGATACGCCTCTCAAGGTAAATGTTTGTTGAGTGAATAATGCCTCTTTCATGAGTTGAAAATCAGTCTAAAACCTGCCACTGGCATTTTTAACTTTAGCACATTATATTAAACTTTATATAATCTTCTCTTGGTGATTGATCAGTGAGATATTCCATTAGGATTTTATTGTCATTAGATGTGGGGGTAGGGTTGGTTAAGTTCTTACATAATGAAAAACACCACCAAAATGCCCTACTTGACTAATCAGATACAGTATAATTGTTTTAATTGTCTGGCCTTTTAGTAAAATATCTTTTTAAAAATAGCCTGAATTCCCCTTTATCAACAAGATAATAAAGAAAATTCATATCATATTCATTAATACAGAAACAAAATCCAGCACTCATCCTAATAAAACTCTAAATAAATTACAGATAGAACTTGCTCAACTTGATAAAGAACATCTGCAAAAACCTGCAGCTAACATCATAATTAATGGTGAACATTAAGTGAAAGCCGAATGCTTTCCCCCTAGGATCTGAGAACAAGGCAAGGGTGTCTGCTCTTATTGCTCTTATTTAATACAGTTCTGGCAATTCTAGCCAGTGCCATAAGTCAAGAAGAATAAATAAAAGGCATTTAGTTTAGAAAGGGAAAAATAAAATTGTCCGTTTTTGCAGATGACATGAATGTCTATGTAGAAAATCCTAAAGAATCTACAGAAAAGCTCCTCAAATTAGTAAATTCAGCAAGGTCACAGAATACAAGATTAACACATAAAAGTCAATGGCTTATATATGCTAACAGTGAACATGCAGAAATCAAAATTGTAAGTACAATACCATTTTTTAAGATTTTATTTATTTTTTAAATTTCTTTAATTTAAATTCAGTTAATTAACATATAATGTATTATTGGTTTCAGAGGTATGGGTCTGTGGTTCATCAGTCTTATATAATACCCAGTACTCATTACATCACATGCTCTCTTTAATGTCTATCACCCAGTTACCCCATTCTCCCACCTCCCTCCCCTCCAGCAACCCTCAGTTTGTTTCTTATGATTAAGTCTCTTATGGTTTCTCTCCCTCTCTGGTTTTGTCTTGTTTTATTTTTTCCTCTCTTCCCCTATGATCCTCTGTTTTGTTTCTTAAATTCCACATATGAGTGAGATCATATGATACTTGTCTTTCTCTGATTGACTTATTTCACTTAGCATAATACCCTCCAGTTCCATCCACGTCGTTGCAAATGGCAAGATCTCATTCCTTTTGATGGCTGCATAATATTCCATTGTATATATATACCACATCTTCTTTATCCATTCATCTGTCGATGGACATCTGGGCTCTTTCCACAGTTTGGCTATTGTAGACATTGCTGCTATAAACATCGGGGTGCACGTACCCCTTCATATCCCTACATTTGTTATCTTTGGGGTAAATACCCAGTAGTGAAATTGCTGGATCGTATGGTAGGTCTATTTTCAACTTTTTGAAGAACCTCCATACTGTTTTCCAGAGTGGCTGCACCAGCTTGCATTCCCACCAACAGTGTAGGAGGGTTCCCCTTTCTCCGCATCCCCGCCAACATCTGTCGTTTCCTGACTTGTCAATTTTAGCCATTCTGACTGGTGTGAGGTGGTATCTCATTGAGGTTTTGATTTGTATTTCCCTGATGCCAAGTGATGCTGAGCATTTTTTCATGTGTCTGTTGGTCATTTGTATGTCTTCTCTGGATAAATGCCTATTCATGTCTTCTGCCCATTTCTTGACTGGATTATTTGTACTTTGGGTGTTGAGTTTCATAAATTCTTTATAGATTTTGGATACTAGCCCTTTATCTGATACGTCATTTGCAAATATCTTCTCCCATTCTGTCAGTTGTCTTTTGGTTTTGTTGACTGTTTCCTTTGCTGTGCAAAAGCTTTTTATCTTGATGAAGTCCCAATAGTTCATTTTTGCCTTTCTTTCCCTTGCCTTTGGAGACATGTCTAGCAAGAAGTTGCTGAAGCTGAGGTCGAAGAGGTTGCTGCCTGTGTTCTTCTCTAGGATTTTGATGGATTCCTGTCTTACATTTAGGTCTTTCATACATTTTGAGTCTATTTTTGTGTGTGGTATAAGGAAATGGTCCAGTTTCATTATTCTACTTTTGGCTGTCCAATTTTCCCAGCACCATTTATTGAAGAGACTGTCCTTTTTCCATTGGATATTCTTTCCTGCTTTGTCGAAGATTAGTTGACCATAGAGATGCGGGTCCATTTTTGGGTTCTCTATTCTGTTCCATTGGCCTATGTGTCTGTTTTTGTGCCAGTACCATACTATCTTGATGATTGCAGCTTTGTAATAGAGCTTGAAGTTGGGCATTGTGATGCCACCAGTTTTGGTTTTCTTTTTCAACATTCCTTTGGCTATTTGGGATCTTTTCTGGTTCCATACAAATTTTAGGATTATTTGTTACATATCTGTGGAAAAAAGTTGATGGTATTTTGATAGGGATTGCATTGAATGTGTAGATTGCTTTAGGTAGCATAGACGTTTTAACAATATTTATTCTTCCAATCCATGAACAGGGAATGTTTTTCCATTTCCTATGCCTTCCTCAATTTCTTTCACGAGTGTTCTATAGTTTTGAGTGCAGATCCTTTTTCTCTGGGGTCATTTTTGCCATTTTAGTATTTTGTTTCCCACTCATTTATTCTTCTTTGGACAAAATGATAAGATGGAAAAATTCACATCAAAAAAGAGAACAAGAGGCTGCACTGACTGCCAGGGACCTAATCAGTATGGACATAAATGTCAGAACTAGAGTTCAGAATAACAATTATAAAGATACTAGCTGGGCTTGAAAAAAAAACATAGAAAACACTAGAGAATCCCTTTCTGGAGAAATAAAAACTAAAATCTATCCAAGTTGAAATCAAAAAGGCTATTAATGAGATGCAGTCAAAAATGGAGGCCCTAACTGGTAGGATTAATAAGGCAGAAGAGAGAATTAGTGATACAGAAGACCAAATGATGGAGAATAAAGAAGGTGAGGAAAAGAGAGATAAACAACTACTGGATCACAGAGGGAGAATTCAAGAGATAAGTGATACTATCAAGGGGAACAATATTAGAATAATTGGGATCCTAGAAGAAGAGGAAAGAGAGAGGGGGGAAAGGTATATTGGAGCAAATTATAGCGGAAAACTTCCCTAATCTAGGGAAGGAAACAGGCATCAAAATCCAGGAGGCACAGAGAATCCCCCTCAAAATGAATAAAAATAGGTTAACACCCTGACATATAATAGTGAAACTTGCAAATCTCAGAGACAAAGAGAAGATCCTGAAAGCACCTCAGGACAAGAGGTCTGTAACCTACAAGGGTAGAAACATTAGATTGGCAACAGACCTATCCACAGAGACCTGTCCAGCCAGAAAGGACTGGCATCATACATTCAGGGTGTGAAATGAGAAAAATGTGCAGCCAAGGATACTTTATCCAGCTAGGATGTCATTCAAAATAGAAGGAGTGATAAAAAGCTCTCAGGACAAACAAACCAAAAGAATTTGTGATCACCAAACCAGCCCTACAGGAAATATTAAAGGGGATCCTTTAAGCAAAGAGAGAGCCCAAAAGTAACGTAGACCAAAAAGGAACAGAGACAATCTACAGAAACAGTCACTTTACAGGTAATACAATGGCACTAAATTCAAATCTTTCAATAGTTACTCTGTAAATGGGCTAAATGCCCCAGTCAAAACACACAGAATATCAGATTGGATAAAAGAGCAAGACACATTGATATGCTGTCTGCAAAAGACTCATTTTAGACCCAAAGACACCTCCAGATTTAAACTGAGGGGATGGAAAACCATTTATCATGCTAATGGACATCAAAAGAAAGTTGGGGTAGCAATCTTCATATCAGACAAATTAGATTTTAAACCAAAGACTGTAATAAGAGATGAAGAAGGATACTATATCATAAAGGTTCTATCCAACAAGATCTAACAATTTTAAATATCTATGCCCCTACCATGGGAACAGCCAATTGTATAAGCCAATTAATAACAAAATCAAAGAAACAAATTGACAGTAATACAATAATAGTAGGGGAATTTAACATCCCCCTCACTGAAATGGACAGATCATCTAAGCAAAATATCAACAAGGAAATAAAGGCTTTGAATGGCACACTGGGCCAGATGGACTTCACAGATACAATCAAAGCATTTCATCCCAGTGTAACAGAATACACATTCTTCTCAAGTGCACATGGAACATTCTCCAGAATAGATCACATACTGGCTCACAAATCAGGTCTCAACCAGTACCAAAAGATTGGGATCATTCCCTACATATTTTAGGACCACAGTGCTTTGAAACTAGAATTCAGTCACAAGAGGAAATTTGGAAGGAACTCAAATACATGGAGGCTAAAGAGCATCCTACTAAAGAATGAATGTGGGGGGATGGGTTAGCCTGGTGATGGGTATTAAAGAGGGCATGTATTGAATGGAGCACTGAGTGTTATACGTAAACAGTGAATCATGGAATACTACATCAAAAACTAATGATGTAATGTATGGTAATTAACATAATAAAATTAAAAATAAAAAGAATGAATGGGTCAACCAGGAAATTAAAGAAGAACTAAAAAATTCATGGGAACAAATGAAAATGAAAACAAATGTTCAAAACCTTTGGGATGCAGCAAAGGCAGTCCTAAGAGGGAAGTATATAGCAATACAAGCCTTTCTCAAGAAACAAGAAAGGTCTCATACACAACCTTACCTTACACCTAAAGGAGCTGGAGAAAGAACCCCAAATAAAGCCTAAACCCAGAAGGAGAAGAGAACTAATGAAATTAGAGCAGAAATCAATGAAATAGAAACCAAAAGAACAGTAGAACAGATCAATGAAAGTAGGAGCTGATTCTTTGAAAGAATTAATAAGATCGATAAACCCCTGGCCAGATTTATCAAAAAAGAGAAAGGACCCAAATAAATAAAATGATGGATGAAAGAGGAGAGATCACAAACAACACTGAAGAAATACAGTTGTAGTAAAATATTATGAGGAAAGCCAACATATTAGGCAATCTGGAAGAAATGGATGCATTCCTAGAGACATATAAACTTACCAAAACTGAAACAGGAAGAAATGGAAAACCTGAACAGACCCATATCCAGCAAGGAAATTGAAGCAGTAATCAAAAATCTCCCAGGGGCGTCTGGGTAGCTCAGTTGTTGGGCGTCTGCCTTCGGCTCAGGTTGTGATCCCAGGGTCCTGGGATCGAGCCCCACACCGGGCTGCCTGCTTGGCGGGAAGCCTGCTTCTCCCTTTCCCACTCCCCCTGCCTGTGTTGTCTCTCTCTGTCAAGTAAATAAATAAAATCTTTAAAAAAAAAAAAAAATCCCAGCAAATAGGAGCCCAGGGCCAAATGGCTTCCCAGGGGAATTCTACCAAACCTTTAAAGAAGAACCAATACCTATTCTTCTGAAGCTGTTTTTAAAAATAGAAAGGGAAGGAAAACTTCCAAACTCTTTTTATGAGGTCAGCATTACCTTGATCCCCAAACCAGACAAAGACCCCACCAAGAAGGAGAATTATAGACCACTGTCCTGGATGAATATGGATGCCAAAATTCTCACCAAGATATTAACGGGGCTCAGTCTCATGAGCTGAGCCCAAATCAAGAGTCAGACACTTAACCATCTGTTCTACCCATGTGCCCCCAGACAAGCTTATTTTAAAATGTTTATGGAAAGGCACAGGTTCTAGAAGACCTAAAACAAATCTGACAGAGAATAAAAACAGGAGCAATTGCTCTACCCAATATTAAGGCTTATGGAATAGCTACGGCAATGAATACTGCATGGTATTGGCTGAAGGATGGACACATTGCTCGATGGAACAGAAGATGGAACCCAGAAATAAACCCACACAGATACACCGAAGTTCCTTTTGGCAGGTGCAAAACTAATTCAGTGAAGAATAGCTTCTTTAGCAAATGGTACTAGAGCAATTGGAAATCCATAGGCATAAATAAATAACCTCAACCTCATTCTCATACCTATACAAATATATAAAATGGATCCTACACTTAAATGTAAAAGACAAAAGTATAAAACTTTGGGAGGAGTAGGGGACCCTATTTCATCTGGTCCCTGGAATTGAGCTGGATATGTACCAGACCACTCTGAGCACCCACGAAACCAGCCTGAGATGTAAGAAGATCTGGATCTCTACAAACAGAATATCGCAGGTGGTTGGTTTCGAGGTACGAAGCAGGGAGCCGTGATTCCGTGGGCAGATTCGGAGAATAAACGGCAGCGGGAGGGTGCCTGGACGTAGGGATCCTACACCGCCAGTGAGTGACAGCCTCGCGCGCTGTGGATGGGGCACAGACTCGCAGACCGGTAGCGGGGAAGGGGCTTTAGGGCAGCCCCCGGGGCGGAAACCCAGAGCAGCAGGGTCGTGCAGGCGAACTGGGAGCAGCTGGCGGTTATAGAAGCACAAAGGGCAGAGACGAGCTCCGACCTGGAGGCAGGACTGGGAGCACTGCGGAGGGGCGCACAACCCAGGCCACTGCAGTTTATAGCACCATGGACAGAAACGGAGATAGTGTGGCCTGGAGAGCTCACTGAAGAACAGACTGCGGTCTCTCTGCTCTGAGGCAGAGGGTTGGAAATGGGCTCTTCTGCTCTGACTTGTGGAAGAGACGCAGAAAGACGCCAGGGAAAGCCACCAGAGAATAAAAGCCCCCAAAACTGATTCCCGCTGAGCCCATCCCCCACCACAGGGGGGCAGGGCAACTCCACCGGAACAGGGTTGCCTGAGTAACAGCGCGGCAGGCCCCTCCCCCAGAAGACAGGCTGGGAAAACAAGAGGCCAGCAACCCTAAGGTCCCAAGAAAACAGGTGCATCTTGCTTGAGTTCTGGTCAATAATTTGGACTCTATACATTCCCTCATACACTCATCAACAGAATGACTAGGAGGAGGAGCCCCCCAAATAGAAAAGACTCAGAGATTATGACTTATGCTGCAGATTTACAAATGGATACAGATATAACCAAGATGTCAGAGATGGAATTCAGGCTAGCAATTGTGAAGACAATGGCTAGAATGGAGAAATCAATTAATGGCAACATAGAGTCTCTAAGGGCAGAAATGAAAGCTGAATTGGCAGAACTTAAAAATGCTATCAATGAGATCCAATCCAATCTAGATAATCTAACAGCTAGCGTAACTGAGGCAGAAGAACAAATAAGTGACCTGGAAGACAGTATAAAAGATAAAAAGGGAGAAGAGGAGGCCAGGGAAAAACAACTCAGAATCCATGAAAATAGAATCAGAGAAATAAGTGACACCACGAAGCGTTCCAGTGTCAGAAAATTGGAATCCCAGAGGGAGTGGAGAGAGAGAGAGGACTAGAAGATGTATTTGAGCAAATCATAGCTGAGAACTTCCCTAATCTGGGGAATGAAACAAACATTCGCATCCTAGAGGCAGAGAGGACCCCTCCCAAGATCAAGGAAAACAGGCCAACACCCCAGCATGTAATAGTAAAACTTGCAAATCTTAGAACCAAGGAAACCATCTTAAGGGCAGTTAGGGAGAAGAGATTCCTTACGTACAGAGGGAGGAACATCAGAATAACGTCAGACCTATCCACAGAGACCTGGCAAGCCAGAAAGGCCTGGCAAGACATGTTCAGGGTACTAAATGAAAAGAACATGCAGCCAAGAATACTTTATCCAGCAAGGCTTTCATTTAGAATGGATGGAGGGATGCAGAGCTTCCACGACTGGCAGAAACTGAAAGAATATGTGACCACTAAGCCGGCCCTGCAAGAAGTATTAAGGGGGGTTCTATAAAAGGAGAAAGATCCCAAGAGTGATATACAACAGAAATTTATAGGGACAATCTATAAAAACAATTTCTTCACAGGCATGACAATTAATTCATATCTTTCAATAATCACTCTCAACATGAATGGCATAAATGCTCCCATAAAACGGCGCAGGGTTGCAGATGGGATAAAAAGACAGGACCCATCCATATGCTGCCTACAAGAGACTCATTTTGAGCCTAAAGATACATCCAGATTGAAAGTGAAGGGATGGAGATCCATCCTCCATGCCAGCGGACCTCAAAAGAAAACTGGGGGAGCAATTCTTATATCAGACAAATTAGATTTTAAACCAAAATCTGTAATTAGAGACACAGAAGGACACTATATCATTCTTAAAGGGTCTAGCCAACAAGAAGATCTAACAATTGTAAATATCTATGCCCCCAACATAGGAGCAGCCATCTACATAACCAACTGTTAACCAAAATAAAGAGTCATATTGATAACAATATGTTAATTGTAGGAGACCTCAATACTCCACTCTCAGCAATGGACAGATCATCTAAGCAGAAAATCAACAAGGAAACAAGAGCTTTGAATGATACACTGGACCAGATGGACCTCATAGATATTTACAGAACATTCCACCCTAAAACAGCAGAATACTCATTCTTCTCGAGTGCACGTGGAACTTTCTCCAGAATAGACCACATACTGGGTCACAAATCAGGTCTCAACTGATACCAAAAGACTGAGATTATTCCGTGCATATTCTCAGACAACAATGCTTTAAAACTGAAACTCAATCACAAGAAAAAATTTGTCAGAAATTCAAACACTTGGAAGCTAAAGACCACTCTGCTCAAGAATGTTTGGGTCAACCAGGAAATCAAAGAAGAACTTAAAGAATTCATGGAAATCAATGAGAACGAAAACACATTGGTCCAAAACCTATGGGATACTGCAAAGGCGGTCCTAAGGGGGAAATACATAGCCATCCAAGCCTCATTCAAAAAAATAGAAAAATCCCGAATTCACCAACTAACTCTACACCTTGAAGAACTAGAGAAAAAGCAACAAATGATGCCTAAGCCACACATTAGAAGAGAAATAATTAAAATTAAAGCAGAGATCAATGAATTAGAAACCAGAAACACAGTAGATCAGATCAACAAAACTAGAAGTTGGTTCTTTGAAAGAATTAATAAGATCGATAAACCACTGGCCAGACATATCCAAAAGAAAAGAAAAAGGACCCAAATTAATAAAATTATGAATGAAAGGGGAGAGATCACAATTAACACCAAGGAAATAGAAACAATTATTAGAAATTATTATCAACGGGACGCGTTGGTGGCTCAGTCGTTGAGCGTCTGCCTTCGGCTCGGGTCAGGATCCCAGGGTCCTGGGATCGAGCCCCGCATCGGGCTCCTTGTTCTGCGGGAAGCCTGCTTCTCCCTCTCCCACTCCCCCTGCTTGTGTTCCTTCTCTTGCTTTGTATCTCTCTGTCAAATAAATAAATAAAATCTTTTAAAAAAAATTATCAACAACGATATGCCAATAAACTGAGCAATCTGGATGAAATGGAGGCCTTCCTAGAAACCTATAAGCAGCCAAGACTGAAACAGGAAGAAATTGACAACCTGAATAGGCCAATAACCAGTAACGAGATTGAAGCAGTGATCAAAAACCTCCCAAAAAACAAGAGTCCAGGGCCTGATGGATTCCCTGGGGAATTCTGCCAAACATTCAAAGAAGAGATAATACCTATTCTACTGAAGTTGTTTCAAAAAATAGAAACAGAAGGAAAACTTCCAAACTCATTCTATGAGGCCAGCATTACCTTAATCCCCAAACCAGGCAAAGACCCCATCAAAAAGGAGAATTTCAGACCGATATCCCTGATGAATATGGATTCCAAAATCCTCAACAAAATCCTAGCTAGTAGGATCCAACAATACATTAAAAGGATCATCCACCACGACCAAGTGGGATTTATCCCCGGGGTGCAAGGGTGGTTCAACATTCACAAATCAATCAATGTGATAGAACACATTAATAAGAGGAGGGAGAAGAACCATATGGTCCTCTCAATTGATGCAGTAAAAGCATTTGACAAAATACAACATCCTTTCCTGATTAAAACTCTTCAGAGTATAGGGATAGAGGGAACATTCCTCAAGTTCATAAAATCCATCTATGAAAAACCCACAGTGAATATCATCCTCAATGGGGAAAAGCTGAGAGCCTTTCGCTTAAGATCAGGAACACGTCAAGGATGCCCACTCTCGCCACTATTGTTCAACATAGTATTAGAAGTCCTAGCAACAGCAATCAGACAACAAAGAAATAAAAGGTATTCAAATCAGCAAAGAAGAAGTCAAACTCTCTCTTTTTGCAGACGACATGATACTTTATGTGGAAAACCCTAAAGACTCCACCCCCAAATTACTAGACCTCATACAGCAATTCAGTCATGTGGCAGGATACAAAATCAATGCACAGAAATCAGTTGCTTTCTTATACACTAACAACGCAACTGTAGAAAGAGAAATTAGAGAAACGATTCCATTTACAATAGCACCAAAAACCATAAGATACCTCGGAATAGACCTAACCAAAGAGGTAAAGGATCTATACTCTAGGAACTACAAAACACTCATGAAAGAAATTGAAGAAGACACAAAAAGATGGAAAAATATTCCATGCTCATGGATCAGAAGAATAAACATTGTTAAAATGTCTATGCTAGGGGCGCCTGGGTAGCTCAGTTGGTTAAGCGACTGCCTTCGGCTCAGGTCATGATCCTGGAGTCCCTGGATCGAGTCCCGCATCGGGCTCCCTGCTCGGCAGGGAGTCTGCTTCTCCCTCTCCCTCTCCCCCTGCTTGTGTTCCCTCTCTCGCTGTGTCTTTCTCTGTCAAATAAATAAATAAAATCTTAAAAAAAAAAAAAAATGTCTATGCTACCCAGAACAATCTATACCTTCAATGCCATCCCGATCAAAATTCCAATGACATTTTTCAAAGTGCTGGAACAGACAGTCCTAAAATTCGTATGGAATCAGAAAAGACTCCGAATTGCCAAGGAAATGTTGAAAAAGAAAAACAAAGCTGGGGGCATCACATTGCCCGATTTCAAGCTATATTACAAAGCAGTGATCACCAAGACAGCATGGTATTGGCACAAAAACAGACATATAGACCAATGGAACAGAATACAGAGCCCAGATATGGACCCTCAACTCTATGGTCAAATAATCTTTGGCAAAGCAGGAAAAAACATGCAATGGAAAAAAGACAGTCTCTTCAATAAATGGTGCTGGGAAAATTGGACAGCCACATGCAGAAGAATGAAACTCGACCATTCTCTAACACTATTCACAAAGATAAACTCAAAATGGATGAAAGACCTCAATTTGAGACAGGAATCCATCCAAATCCTAGAGGAGAACATAGGCAGTAACCTCTTTGACATCGGCCACAGCAGCTTCTTTCAAGATACATCTCCAAAAGCTAGTGAAACAAAAGCAAAAATGAACTTTTGGGACTTCATCAAGATAAAAAGCTTCGGCACAGTAAAGGAAACAGTCAACAAAACAACGAGGCAACCCACAGAATGGGAGAAGATATTTGCAAATGACACTACAGATAAAGGGCTGGTATCCAAGATCTATAAAGAACTTCTCAAACTCAACACCCAAAAAACAAATAATCAAGTCAAAAAGTGGGCAGAAGATATGAACAGACACTTCTCTGAAGAAGACACAGAAATGGCTAACAGACACATGAAAAAATGTTCATCATCATTAGCCATCAGGGAAATTCAAATCAAAACCACATTGAGATACCACCTTACACCAGTTAGAATGGCAAAAATTGACAGGGAAAGAAACAACAGATGTTGGAGAGGTTGTGGAGAAAGGGGAACGCTCTTACACTGTTGGTGGGAATGCAAGTTGGTACAGCCACTTTGGAAAACAGTGTGGAAGTTCCTCAAAAATTTAAAAATAGAGCTACCCTATGACCCAGCAATTGCACTCCTGGGTATTTACCCCAAAGACACAAATGTAGTGAAAAGAAGGGCCATATGCACCCCAATGTTCATAGCAGCAATGTCCGCAATAGCCAAATTGTGGAAAGAGCCGAGATGCCCTTCAACAGACGAATGGATAAAGAAGATGTGGTCCATATATATAGTGGACTATTACTCAGCCATGAGAAAGGATGAATACCCAACTTTTACATCAACATGGATGGGACTGGTGGAGATTATGTTAAGTGAAATAAGTCAAGCAGAGAAAGACAATTATCATATGGTTTCACTTATTTGTGGAACATAAGGAATAGCATGGAGGACACTAGGAGAAGGAAGGGAAAAATGAGGGGGGGAATTGGAGGGAGAGATGAACCATGAGAGACTATGGACTATGAGAAACAAACAGGGTTTTAGAGGGGAGGGGAGATGGGGGATTGGTTAGCCCAGTGATGGGTATTAAGGAGGGCACGTACTGAATGGAGCACTGCGTGTCATATGAAAACAATGAATCATGGATCACCACATCAAAAACTAATGATGTATTGTATGGTGACTAACATAACATAATAAAATTAAAAAAAAAAAGTATAAAACTTTTAGGGAAAAAATGGAGGAAAATTTTCAGGATCCAGAGCCAGGCAGATGGTTCTTACAGTTGACCGCAAAAGCATAATCCATAAAACGAAAGTTGGACCTTAATAAATTAAAAAATTTTATTCTGTGAAATCTCGTATGAAGAGGATGCAAATACAAGCTAGAGCTAAGGTGAAAACCACATATCCAATACAGGACTAGTATCTAGTGTATATAATGAACTCTTAAAGGTAAATAAAACAAAAAAAACCCTAATTAAAAAAATGGGCAAGAATGAGAAGATACATTTCATTGAAGGAGATACACACATGGCACTTATTGTAATTATGATTATTAATAGATTATTAGTCATCAAAGAAATATGGATTAAAACCAACTAAGCATCTATTAGAATGGCTAAAATAAAAAATAGTGACAACATGAAATGCTAGTGAGGATGTAAAGAAATTGGATCACTTATATGTTGCTGATGGGAATGTGGAATGGTACAATCACTCTGGGAAACATGTTGCTACTATATAGCCTACTGGTTATACTCCTACTCATTTATCCCAGAGATATGAGAACTGGTGTTCATACAAAATCTGTACATGAATGTTTGTAACAACTTTATTTTGTAATAGCCAAAACCTGGGAACAATCCAGATGTCTTTAAAGGATAATTGGTTAGGGGCGCCTGGGTGGCTCAGTCATTAAGCGTCTGCCTTTGGCTCAGGTCATGAGCCCAGGGTCCTGGGATTGAGCCCCGCATCGGGCTCCCTGCTCCGCGGGAAGCCTGCTTCTCCCTCTCCCACTCCCCCTGCTTGTGTTCCCTCTCTAGCTGTGTCTCTCTCTGTCAAATAAATAAATAAAATTTTTAAAATAAATAAATAAGTAAATAAAGGATAATTGGTTAATCTTTGGTATGTCTTTGCCATGAAATACCACTCAGCAATTAAAAGGAATAAACTATTAATAGAAGCAGCAACTTATGTGAAATTCTAGGGAATTAATGCTGGGCAAAGGAACGCCCATCACAAAAAGATTATATACTGGGTGATTCTATTTATATAATATTTTTGAAATGATAAAATTTTAGAAATGAAGGCTAGATTAGTCGTTGCAGGGGTTAGATATAGGGACAGGGAGGAGAGGCAGAGGTTGCTTATAAAAGGGCAACAGAAGGGCATCTTCCGTTTTTGGAACTGTTCTGTATTTTGACTATAATGATGGATACATGAACCTCTGCTGGTGATAAAATTGTATAGAATTAATACATACAAACTTTCATACAGTGAATGCAAGTAAGACAGGAATTCTAAATAAGATCAGTGGGTTGTATCAGTGTCAGTGTCTTGGTTGTGATGTTATACTATAGTTTGGCAAAATGTTAATTAAGGGAATCTGGGCTAGGAGTACCAGGGTGGCTCAGTTGGTTAAGTGTCTGCCTTCCACTCAGGTGGTCCTGGGATTGAGCCCTGCATTGGCTCCCTGCTCAGCAGGGAGTCTGATTCTGTCCCTTCCCCCTGCTCATGCTCACATGCACTTGTGCTCTCTCTCTTTCTCTCTGTGTCTTAAATAAATAAAATCTTTTTTAAAAAAAAAGATGTGGTTTATATATACAATGGAATATTATTCAGCCATTAAAAAGAATGAAATCTTCCCATTTGCAATGACTTGAATGGAGGTAGAGTATTAGGCTAAGCAAAGTAAGTCAGAGAAAGACAAATACAATTATGATTTCACTCATATATGCAATTTAAGGAATAAACAAGTGAGCAAAGGGGAAAAAAAGAGAAATAAATCAAGAAAGAAACCTTAATTATAGAGAACAAACTGATGATTACCAAGGGGAGGGGTTGGGGGATTGGTTTAAATAGGTGATGGGGATTAAGGAGTGCACCTATTGTGATGAGCACCGGGTGTTGTATGGGAGTGTTGAATCACTATATTGCACACCTGAAAGTAATATAACACTATGTTAAGTAACTGGAATTAAAATAAAAACTTAAGAAGTTAATTCAGGGTTTCATTAATAGAAGTTTTGATTGATCAAGGTTTTATTAATTGAAGTTATGATTGAGACAATTATCAACGTGAATGCAGTTATAAGAAATAATGCAAAAATCCCTAGCCCAGGTTCTCTTTTTAAAAGATTTTATTTATTTGAGTGAGTGAGCAAGAGAGTGTGTGAGTGGGGAAAGGGACAGAGAGAAAGAAAGAATCCCAGGCAAACTCCATGCTGAGTGTGGAGCCCGACATGGGGCTCAATCTCATGACCCTGAGATCATGACCTGAGTTGAAATCAAGAGTCAGACACTCAACTCGACTGAGCCACATCTTCTTTACCTGTTTATCAGTCAGTGGACACTTGGGCTGCTTCCATATCCTGGCTATTGTAAATAATACTGCAATAAACGTAGGGGCGTAGGTATTCCTTTGAATTTGTTTTTATATTCTTTGAGTAAATACCCAGTAGTGTGATTGCTAGATCATAGGGTAGATCTACTTTTAACTTTTTGAGGAACCACCATATTGTTTTCCAGAGTGGCTGCACCAGTTTTCCTTCCCACCAACAGTGTAAGAGGGTTCCTTTTTTTCCACATCCTCGCCAACACTTGTTGTTTCTTGTGTTTTTGATTTAAGCCATTCTGACAGATGTGAGGTGATATCTCATTGCAGTTTTGATTTGCATTTCCCTGATGATCAGTGATAGTAGGCATCTTTTCATGTGTCTGTTGGCCATCTGTATGTCTTCTGTCTGTTCATGTCTTCTGTCATTTTTTAGTTATTTATTTTGAGGGTGTTGAGTTTTGTAAGTTCTTTGGACACTAATCGTTTATCAGATAGGCCATATGCAAATATCTTCTCCCATTCTGTAGATTGCCTTTTAGTCTTGATGATCATCTTCTTACCTTCTTCACTGTGCAGAAGCTTTTTATTTTGATGTAGTACCAATAGTTTATTTTTGCTTTTGTTTCCCTTGCCTGAGGAAATATATCTAGAAAAAGGTTGCTATAGCCCATGTCAGAGCTTACTGCTTGTGCTCTCTTCTAGGATTTTTGTGGTTTTAGGTCTCACATTTAGGTCTTTTACCCATTTTTAATTTATTTTTATATATGGTATAAGAAAGTGATCCAATTTTTTTCATTTGCATGTTGCTGTCCAGTTTTCCCAGCACCATTTGTTGAAGAGACTGTCCTTTTCCCATTGGATATTCTTTTCTGCTTTGTCAAAGATTAATTGACCATATAGTTGTGAGTTTATTTCTGGGTTTTCTATTCTGTTCCATTGATCCATGTTTCTATTTTTGTGCCAATACCATAGTGTTTTAATTACTACAGCTTTTTAATATAGCTTGAAGTCTAGAATATTGATGCCTCCAGCTTTGCTTTGCTTTTTTGAGATTGCTTTCACTACTTGGGGTCTTCTGTGGTTCCATACAAATTTTAGAATTGTTTGTTCTAGTTGTGTGAAAAATGCTATTGATATTGTAAAAGGGATTGCATTAAATGTGTAGATTGCTTTGGGTAGTATAGACATTTTCGCAACATTTGTTCTTCTAATCCTTGAGCATGGAATGTGTTTCCATTTCTTTGTGTCATCTTCAATTTCTCTCCTCAGTGTTTTATAGTTTTCAGAGTACAGTTCTTTCACCTCTTTGATTAGGTTTATTCCTAGGTATCTTTTTATTTTGGGTGCAATTGTAAATGATATTGTTTCCTTAATTTCTCTTTCTGCTGCTTCATTATTGGTAATAGAAATGTAACAGATTTCTGTATATTGATTTTGTATTCTGCAACTTTACTGAGTTTATCAGTTCTAGCAGTTTTTTGGTAGAGTCAGGTTTTCTATATAGAGTATCTTGTCATCTGTAAAGAGTGAAGGTTTTACTTCCTTACCAATTTGGATGCCCTTTTTAAAGAGAGGGAGTGGGGGCAGAGGGAGAGAACCTTAAGCAGACTCCATGCCTAGCATGGAGCCCAGAGCTCTGGGTTTAATCTCAGAACCCTGAGATTATGACCTGAGTCAAAATCAAGAGTTGGATGCTTAACTGACTGAGCCACCCAGGCGCACCACCTTTTATTTATTTTTGTTGTCTAATTGCTGAGGCTAGGACTTGCAGTACTACGTTGAATAAAAGTGGTAAGAGTGGACATCCCTGTCTTGTTCCTTACCTTAGGGAAGAAGCTCTCAGTTTTTGCGTTAAGGATGTAGCTGTGTATTTTTCATATATGGACTTTATTATGTTGAGGTATGTTCCCTACAAACCTACTTTGTTCAGGGTTCTTATCACAGATGGATGTTGTATTTTGTCAAATACTTTTTCTGTGTCTATTGAAATGATCATATGTAAAACCTTAAATTAGTAAAGAAGAATCCAAAATAAAGCAGCCATTTGATAAGGTTAGTTAAGTGATCCTTCAGGAAGAATAATTTCTGTTGTCAAATTTTTACATGATTGATGAACCAATAGTGTTTTGTTTTTTTTAAAAAAAATTTTTAAAGATTTTATTTAATTACTTTATTTGAGAGAGAGAGCACAAGAGAGGGTAGGGTCAGAGGAAGAAGCAGACTCCCTGCCAAGCAGGGAGCCTAATTCGGGACTTGATCCCAGGACTCCGGGATCATGACCTGAGCCAAAGGCAGTCGCTTAATCAACTGAGCCACCCAGGTGCCCCAGTTTTTTTTAATCTTTTAGTCAAAGTATAATACATTGAGGAGAATGGCCAAAATGTAAATATAACATAAAACTTGTGGGTGAATATCCATATATCTACACAGTGATAGTATCATTTCAGAAATGTTAATATTGAGGGGAAGGTCTTATCTTTTGAGTATTTTTTTTTTACTTTTTTTTTTTTTTTTTAAGATTTTATTCATTTATTTGTGAGAGAGAATGAGAGACAGAGAGCACGCGAGGGAGGAGGGTCAGAGGGAGAAGCAGACTCCCCGCTGAGCAGGGAGCCCGATGCGGGACTCGATCCTGGGACTCCAGGATCATGACCTGAGCCGAAGGCAGTCGCTTAACCGACTGAGCCACCCAGGCGCCCCTTTTTTTACTTTTTTTTAAGATTTTATTTATTTGAGAGAGAGTATGAATGAGCAAAGGGGAGGGACAGAGAGAGAGGGAGAGGGAGAAGCAGACTCCCTGCTGAGCAGGGAGCCCGACTTGAAGCCGGGCTTGATCCCAGGGCCCTGAGATCATAACCTGAGCCGAAGGCAGATGCTTAAGCAGCTGAGCCACCCAGGTGCCCCTTTTTTCTACTTCTTTAGAAGCATTTAGATGCAACCAGAGTTGGGCTACTTAAAAAAAAAAAAAAGCAAGTTGTAGAATATATTTAAGAAACAGTTCTGTAGCTACAACTGGGGTTCAAATCTTAACTGATATTTCCTAGATATATAATTTAATTTAGCCTGGTTCTCTGTATCCCCATACTCATCTGTGAAATAAGAGATTTTAATTTTACAGGAACTAAAACTAGATAAGATTTAACACAATGAATATATTGCTCAATAAAAACAAATTTAGTTATGTCATGTTCAAAATGGGGCTGATAAATATTTTTTTCATAACATGTTTAAGAAGTGATTGCTGACTTATTCCACAAATTTAGGTATAGAATGTTCAGCCACTTTTTCAAGATGAAGAGAGAAATTTGGGAATAAAAAAGAACTTTATATAGAGACAGATATACAGAATTTTTTAACTCAAAAAATATTAGATTGAGTCTTAGAAATTGTCCATAATTAACCTTCTTAACCTACAAAGTGTTAATTCCATGTGGTTCAATCCTAATAGTCAGGAAACAGAAAGTTAAAAAGGATTAAATACATAGTTGGGTAATAGGTTAATAATAGATTTTTATTTTTTTTAATTTTTATTTTTTAAAGATTTTATTTATTTATTTGACAGAGAGATAGCGAGAGCAGGAACACAAGCAGGGGGAGTGGGAGAGGGAGAAGCAGGCTCTCCGCGGAACAGGGAGCCCGGTGTGGGACTCGATCCCAGGACCCTGGGATCACGACCTGAACTTGAAGGCAGACGCTTAACAACTGAGCCACTCAGGCACCCCGAGATTAATAATAGATTTTTAAAGGAACTTTAGAAATGGATCTAATTTCTATGTGTGTGTGTGTGTGTAGATAAAGTAGGTGTTGAAACTAGGTTAGTTTCCATATCTTCTGCACTCTCCTCCCACTTGACAAAAGAAAGAGATACCTTTTATAGATGCTGAATTTATTGAAGTACAGTGTCTAGGAGGGTAAAAATCTCTAGGTTGTTAAGTAAAGGGACAGTTTAAGTTACTGGTTTTGATGATTAATTTCACAGTGTTGTACAGACTATATTCTCTGATCACTATACAATTAGATTAGAAGTCTGGGAATAAGATAGTTATGAAAATCTCATAATTATGAAGAACAGAAATAAATATTACATGATTAATTAGATCACCAGGAACCTGCCCAGGGATTACCTGTCCTTGGCTTGTACATAGTTCTTGTTTTGTTAAGAATAAAGTATGATTTTCATGCCCTGGGATAGTTTTGGCTTATTTTAGGATGTTGTCAATTTAAATTTGTGAGTTATCACTTAATTTTTGATAGAAGAAACAATTTACTATGCAGCTACAATAACTTTAAACTTGTATATGCTTAATAATATATGTCCAAATATATATATAAAGCAAAAATGAACAAAATTACAAGGGAGAATTTGTCAAAGACATACATAATCACTGTGGGAGATTTTCTTGTCGTTAATAAACACACCAGTTGACAGGGGAAAGAAAAGTTAAATAACCTAATTTGCAAGTGTTATTTTAACAACACATATAAAACCCCATGAAAAATGGTTTTGTGATAGTATAAAGCTATAATTTCCAAGCTGTGCACTGAGGTACCACGGGGCTCCGTGATGAACCCAAAGGGATATTTGGGATATTCTAAATTTTTAAGAGAAACAATGTGACATTTAACATCTTTCAGATACCACAGAACTATTAGGTATTAAGGTAGTTCACAATTTAAAAAATAGATCTCACTGCATTCCTTTTAATCACATATTTTGTTTAAGAGTGAAGTAAGATTCTTTTTCTTTCAGTTTATATGCCCCTAAAACCCCCGACTCCTCACAGCCCCACAACCCCCTGCCAATGACTATTAAGTCATTTGGACCTGACTACTTGAATAGGAAAACTTAGGTATTTCCTTTGGCCTACAGTGTGGACTGAGAAGGTTCAGGAAATTCTGGTATAAAGCAAATATCAATTAATTTCACAGTGTTGTACAGACTGTATTCTCTGATCACTATACAATTAGATTAGAAGTCTGGGAATAAGATAGTTACGAAAATCTCATAATTGTGAAAAAAAGAAATAAAGCACTTCTGAATACCTTGAGCATCACAGAAATCTTAATGGCTATTAGCATTACCTAGAAATGAACAATAGGAAAAATATTACATGTCAGAAACTGTGGAATACAGTTAAAAATGTACTTCACAAGAGAAATTTATAGCAAGTAGAGATACAGAACAAAGAATAATAGGAATTTAAAAGGCATATTAATGTATCTGTAGCATAAGTTTTAAAATATTAGTACATCACTTAGTTTTTGCTGCATAATAAACCACTCCAAAACCAAGTAGCTTAAAACAATTGCCATTTTATTCAGCTAATAATTCTGTGGGTTGGCAGAGGGGTTCTTCTGGTCTGGGCCAGTTCAGCTGATCTCTGCTGGGCTTCCTCATTCATCTCTGGTCAGCTGGTGATCTGTGGATGATCTTTGGATGGTCTCACACAAGTTCCTGGCTTTTGGATGAGACCTTGGTTGTCTTCTACATAGCCTTGTCCTCCACCAGGCTAGCACAGTGTTGTTCACATGGTGGTTTTAGAATTTTAAGAGCAGCAAGAGAGGACATTCTCAGATGTGTAAGAACTTTTCAATTCCATTTGATTAATGTCCCATTACCAAGCAAGTCAAACAGCCACATCTAGAATTAGTGCAGGACCAGACTATCCAGAGGCACAGATAGGGGAAGAGGAATTATAGCCATTTTTGCAAACAGTCTACCACAATTTGAATATAAACAGTTTTATGCCAGTAGATTTGAAAACTTAGCTGAAATGAACAATTTCCTAGTGAAAAAAAATAATTTACCCAGCTAACTCAAGAAGAAATGAAAAACCTGAATAGATCTAAAAATAAATTATATCAGTAACAAAACATTTAACCTCTTCCAACCCCGTGAGAAAGAAAAGGTAATCTTGCTGATAGAACTCCAGCAAACATTCAGAGAACAGATAATTTCAGCCTTATTAAATGATTTTAGAGAAGGTAAGGAGATAATACTACTCAACCCATTTTATGAGGCTAGCAAAACCGTAACATCGAGAATGAGACCAAGACAGCATGAGAAAAGGTGCTTCCAGTTTCACTTATGAACATAGGTTAAAAAAAAAAAAAAACAAATGTTAGCAAATTAAGTACAGTAATGAATATCTTTTTAAAATTTGCAGTAAAGGTTTATCCCAGGTCTTATAAATGTGTGACTTTTACATTGCAAGGTTCTAAGTTTAACATTAAAAAATCAGTTAATTTACCACATTTACAGATAAAAGGGAAAAATTATATGTCCATATCAATAGATGCAAAAGAAGCACAATTTAATAAAATTAAGCACCTATTTGTGGCTAAAAAGGAAAAGAAAAAGATCTTAGCAAATTAGAAATAGAAATGAGCTTCCTTACCCAAAAAAAAGACCGCAAGCATCATATATTAGGATAAAATGCTATCCCTGTATTGGGCATCTGTGTATATAGGAGGTTTTAGTTATATTTATGCTATGTATTGTTTTTATGCCTGAAATATCTGGGGGAGTTGGAGGAATGGAGAGAGTACAATTCCTAAAAGGCCTTTGGAAGCTTGATTATTCAGACTCAAAAATAGAATGGGATAAACCTTAGTGAAACATTTAAATAAATTCCAGGAAATGTTAAAATATAATAAATTTTAAGATTAACCATTTTACAAATCACAAAGTACAATGCATAGATTTTTTTCAGTTTTGAAACAATTTCAGACTTGCAGTTTGAAATTCAAATTTACATTAGTACAAAAACCACGGTGCACTCTTTACTCAGCACCCAGCTTCTTTGTTAGCTTTTTTCTGTATTTGCCTTATTCTCTCTCTCTCTCTCTGATTTACATACCCACACATACACACACTTTTTCTTGAAACAGTTAAGTTGCAGGCATAATGCCCCATTACCCTTAATTTGTCAGTTCATGTTTCATAAAAACATACTTTCCTATGTAAACCACAGTGCATTTGTCAAATTATCAGGCTAAATATCTACCATCTAATTCATAGACCTAACTCATTTTGCTAGTTGTTCCTAATAAAAAATGTCCTTTATAAATCCAACATCCGATCCAGGATTAGACCTTGCACTTGTCATGTTTCCTTAATCTCATTCAGTCTGACAGTTCTTCAGTCTTTATCTCTCATGACTACATTTTTGAAGAGGATAGACTAGTTTTATAGAATGGCAGATTTAGGTTTGTCTGACTTTCCTCAGGTTGTTGTTACCACAGAAGTGATAACTGTTTTCTCAGTGCATGAGACCAGAAGGCACACAATGTGGATTTGTTCTTTACTCATGATGATAACCTTTGTCAGTTGGTCAAGATGCTGTCTGTCAAGTTTTTCCACTATAAATTAATAAGGATTTTGTGGAGAGCCACTTGAGACTATAATATATCAATGCATGGATTTTAATATTTGTGAGATGCATTAATTTAAAAATAATGTAGAATTGATTGAGTAGTTGCTAAAGAAGTATGCTGTGATATAAGTGCAGGTTGGTAGGTAATCTAATGATTAGCATATATATATAGGCCTCAGTTTGTTTAAACATGTTTGCTTCTACATAGGACAAAAAATAGGTGTTAATGCAGATAAGCCAGTAAACTGCAGATACACATATATTTCCAGTTTTAACTTTCTACTCGATCTGAATTTTAACATCAATATTAATACCTCTTCAGTTAATTTCTATTATCAAAAAATTCTGTAAATACTGTATTGAAGACTAGATAATACCCTCTGAAATTGTAAGTTGAGAAGGATTTTAGAAATCAGTCTTTTTTTTTTTTTTTAAGATTTTTATTTATTTGAGACAGAAAGAGCGAGCACAGGTATGCGTGAGCATGGGGAGGGGCAAAGGGAGAGGGAGAAGCAGGCTTCCTGCCGAGCAGGGAGCCCAACATGGCACTTGATCCCAGGACCCTGACATCATGACCTGAGTTGAAGGCAGACACTTAACCACCTGAGCCACCCAGGCACCCTAGAAATCACTCAGTCTTTTATCTAATTTATTTTGACTTAATTCCATAGATAAACTATAAACTTTTTTTTATTATGTTATGTTAGTCACCATACAGTACATCATTAGTTTTTGATGTAGTGTTCCATGAGGCAAACTGTAAACTTAAAAGAAGATTGATTTACCCAGTGATAAATTATGTGAAATGGCACATGTTGCTGCTATTACAAACAATTGAAATCCCATAAAATGTAGAACCATATTTGCTTGTAGAGAATTTTTGTTTGTAAAAGCCAGATAGCAAGAGTTTATATCTGAGATGATGGCAAGTAGGTGGCATTTATGCTAATGAATTCCCATTCCCCACATTCCCAACAAGCATACAAACCTTAACATTTGAGCATTGAACTCTTTCCCATCTAGCTGACTTCTTGCTTTAGTAAGTACATGAAAGCTAGCATACCATAAAAATGTAAATTTGCTAGATTTTTATAGTAATAATGCATCCCCAAATTTGAATCTTTATTAAAGATTGGGAGGCATGATATTGGTCAGAACTATTGCTGTTTAATATTGTGTGTGTGTGTGTGTGTGTAAGCTGTACTGTCACCAGTTACTTTTGTTACCAAATCTAGAACGTAGCCTGTTATTGGTTTGTAGTATGTACATTTAATTCATGTTCTCCTTATCCAGAACAAGAGAGATGAACACTTACTGAAAAAAAGAAATGTTCCCCAAGAAGAAAGTTTAGAAGATTCAGATGTTGATGCTGATTTTAAAGCAGTAAGTTACTTTGGTGTTATAAAGTGTTTTTAATAATTTTTATTATAAGCAGGGAACTTCATTTGTAATCTAAGACCAGTTTTACAATGATAATTAATGTATATTAACTCATAACTTTAGTAAATAGACTTAATAAATGTAATTTTATTTAAAAAACTCTTCCCTGAACTGTCTTTTTTTCCTTTTAAGCAAAATGTAACACTAGAAGCTATATTGCAGGTATGTTATTAATTTAATATAACTCTCATTTTGAAGTGTTTTGAAATTGATATTTTTAAAATTTCTTAAATTTACATTTGGTGTTACAGAATGCCACAAGTGATAACCCAGTGGTCCAGTTAAGTGCTGTTCAGGCTGCAAGGTAAATACTAATTTGTCCAGAGAGTTATTGTAGGTGTCTTAGCTGGTAGTCTAGAAGTAATACATTGTTTTTTCTGTTCATAGTTTGAAAATTATAGCAATTAATTTCTTATATTTCTCTTTCTAGAAAGCTATTATCCAGTGACAGAAACCCACCAATTGATGACCTAATAAAATCTGGGATTTTACCAATTCTAGTCAAATGTCTAGAAAGGGATGATAAGTAAGTATGGATTTGAGTGTCTGTTCACTTTTTTCAGTTAACTGAAAATTTAGGATTATAATTTAATGGGTTCAGTTAGGTTTTGCATTTATTATGTTTTTCATTTGCTATATATTTTTATGTAATTTTCTAATTCTGTGATCATATTCAGAAGACCTAAAGTACTTTTTTTAAAATTTTTGAAGTATGTGTATATTTTCTAGGAAAATTTTAGCTTCTGTTTATTGTCTATTCCAACTTACTTCAAATATTTATAGTCTTTATTTTATTTTTGTTTTGAGTAATATTTTAAAACAGCCCAAATAGTGTTTGAGTCACTCTTTGCTTATGAGTCTATATATAGATTAACCTCATGACTGAGTCAACATGAATGATTTCCAGAACTGAGTGGCTCTTACCCTGGGAATATTCCAGCTGATCCACTGATCTTCTTCAAAGTCTTTAATAGAACTCCAACCATGATTAATTGACTAATAATATGCTTTTTATTTGTGGTAAATTAAAAATCAGGTTATTCTTTTCCAGAATAGAAAGGGAAAAACACTACTTTGTATCTTTTGAGATGTGGCCCCATTTCTGTTAATGTTTAGAGATATCCCAGAGTACTGTATCTTAAACCTCATCAATTTGAATTAACTGGGAAGAACGTAAGTTTGAACTCCAAAATATTTTATTTAATTTTATTTTTTTTAATATTTTATTTATTTATTTATTTGACAGTATAAGCAGGGGGAGCGGCAGGCCAAGGGAGGGAAGGGAGCCCGACACAGGGCTCGATCCCAGGACCCTGGGATCATGACCCGAGCCAAAGACAGACGCTTAACTTGACTGAGCCACCCAGGCGCCCCATGAACTCCAAAATATTTTAAAACAAATGCTGATTGTGCTTTTGAGAGCCTTTAGACTAAAATTTGGTAAATTTTGCTAAATGTTGTCCAAAGAGTTTTCAGTTGACTAGATAAAATAGTGAAATATAGATGTTGCCACAAAGGATTTTTATTATTTAAAAATACTTCCTTCTGCTTTCATTTTATGCTACGACCATCTCTCCAAAAATGCTTAACACTTATTTTATTCAATCATGTATATTTTCTGTAACAAGTAATTAAGTAAAAATAAATTTTATTTCAGCTGTTTAAAAAAGTCTATTCTATCTCTACTTTAGGGACCCCCTTTTTCCCTTGATCTCCTTCTTTTTTTTTTACTTTACATTCCAGCCTTTGGGCTCATTTGTGTGTGTGTCTGTCTGTCTGTCTGTGAAATACAGCATATATACAAAAATTATGCTAAAATATATACAGGCCTGTACAACTACCGCCCAAAGCAAAAACAAAATTGTCGGGATGCCTGGGTGGCTCAGTCAGTTAAGCGTCTGCCTTCGTATCAGGTAATGATCCCAGGGTCCTGGGATGGAGTCCTGCATCCTGCTCCTTGCTAGGCAAAGGAGCCTGTTTCTCCTTCTGCCTGCCGCTCCCCCTGCTTGTGCTCTCTCGCTCTCTCTCTGACAAATAAATAAATAAATCTTAAAAAAAAAAAATTGTCAGTGGTTTGGATTTGACTTTATGGATTTTTCATGGGAAACTGTGTTATCATATAAAAGCCCATAGACGTTGGAGCCAAATAGATGTTGGTTTAAATCTAGAGTTTGCTATCGATCAAAACCCAAGTGACTTTTGAGCCTCAGATACCTCATCAATAAAAATTAGGTGGTTGTGAGGAGGGCGCCTGGGTGGCTCAGTTGGTTAAGCGACTGCCTTCGGCTCAGGTCATGATCCCGGAGTCCTGGGATCGAGTCCCACATTGGGCTCCCGGCTCGGCGGGGAGCCTGCTTCTCCCTCTGACCCTATCCCCTCTCATGCTGTTTCTCTCTCTCTCTCTCAAATAAATAAATAAATAAAAATCTAAAAAAAAAAAAAATTAGGTGGTTGTGAGGAATGGAAATAATACACACAAAACACTACAGTATCAAACTTAAAATAAATGCTCATTTATTATTACCCTCATTATTTTTCTACATCTTCTCTTTTTTTTTTTTTTTTTAAGATTTTATTTATTTATTTGAGAGAGAGAGAATGAGAGAGAGAGAACACCTGAGAGGGGATAGGGTCAGAGGACGAAGCAGACTCCCTGCCGAGCAGGGAGCCCGATGCGGGACTCGATCCTGGGACTCCAGGATCATGACCTGAGCCGAAGGCAATCGCTTAACCAACTGAGCCACCCAGGCACCCTACATCTTTTCTTTTTCTTTTTTTTTCCGAATGTTATCTTAGAACACTCCTGCTTTGTAATTTTATTTTTTTATATCTCACTGTTTTCTCATTTTCTCATCTCTCCAATATTTTGCCAGGCTACCTATACTAGCTTAATATAATAACCCAATAACCCTTTCTTCTTCCAGCCAAGAACAACATAAACTCATCATCTTTGATTTTAATGTCCTCTTGCTCCTTCTCTGCCTCTAATATTCCCTGCTTTTGCCGAAATTCATTATGTAGTTCTTATCTGCTACTCCATTTTCTTATCTGGCCCATCTTTTTGACCTCACCGCTTTTTCTATCGCTGACATTTATTCTCCTTAAAATACTTTTCCTTCTTGGGTTTCTCTAACCTCGTTACTAGCAAACTTACTTTCTTTGATATTTATAGAGCTTTGTTCTAAGCCCCTGACCTTTGGCTCTCCTCAGTTTTTGCTCACTACCACCCCCTCCCACCTTGGTATTCTGTTTAAAGGAACTTATATTCTTTCAACCATCTATCCTAACTTGATGTACATAATTTCCTTTTAACAGGTCTCTCCATCAGCCTTAAACCTTTTTTATCCATTCTACATACCATGGACTCCAACATTATTTTCTTCACTCTCCTTTTCAGTAGCCCTCTATACTTAGTATGTCTATAGAATAAATTCCCAGTTCTGAAGCTTGGGATTTGAGTTCTACTCCCCTTCACCACCAACCCCCACCATACACCCACACTTGATAACCACCCTTTCCAATTTCATCCCCTGTTACATTTCTGCATACTTTCTTAGCTTCCTCTCTCTTGATCTATTCCTTGTCATCTGTACACATCATGGTTATCCCACCCGTGATACTTTTATTTGTATTTCCAGCTGTTAGTGCCTTTCTTTCTTTATCTGTCTTTGAAAATCTAGTTCAGTTTCTTTGTGAGCTCTTATCACAGTTCTAAATTGTAATGATCTCATCTTTTCAGTAAAATTATACAAACTTGTAATATCTCCAGTATGTGAAGCAGATGATGTAGTGGATCAGATGGGGTCTCAGCTTTAAGACCAGTCTAGAGGCTGTAGCAGTAGTCAAGTGAAATGGTGAGGGCCTCAACTAGTACAGTGATTTTAAGAGTGATACTGTAAATATAAGAAACATTTAGGGGGTAAAATTAACATGACTTTTTGATTAGATGTTTATGGGAGAGGAAGGAGTCAAGGAAAATAATGACTGGCTAAATGTTGCGACTACCAGTGGACAGAAACAAGTAGGTTTATATTGACTGACTTTGGAAGCCAGTGAGACAGTCAGGTGGAGATATCCATCAGGCAATTGGATATAACAAGGTGAAATTCAAGGACAGGGTAAAGGATAACCATATAGGTCTGTGGGTCATAAATTTAACTGGAAGTTATATGTCTCAAGACTTTTTATTGTGTTTTACAGTCCTTCATTACAGTTTGAAGCTGCTTGGGCATTAACTAATATAGCATCAGGAACTTCTGCACAGACTCAAGCTGTTGTACAGTCTAGTAAGTAAATTAACATCCTTACTTGCTGGGAATTTTTAAAAAATAAAGGCAAGGAAGTGGAGTTTTATTGTAAAGACTGAATTTTATCTTAAAACATTTTAAACTAGTGAATTTTATGAGTTACTTTTGATGGTTGATATCTTTCCCATAGCTATCATTAATCTGTCACTAAATATGTGGTTACTAAAAAGTGAACAAAGTTTTATCTTTTGGGGTAGAGGCTATCTCCTAACAACAGGTTTTAAATTTTCAGTTTGTAGTACCTCTGATGTGCTGATTAACTTATGCCTTTTAACTTGTAACATACATTTTTAAAATTTTGCCCACCTCAGGATGGGCTAACTATGATTAGTGTGTTGATCCAAACTGACAAAAAAAGCTCTTTGAAAAAATTAGAGGTCACCAAGTACTCTTAATGTGTGAGATGCTTAACTGGCTTTAGGTGGCACTGGAGAGGATTTTAAGTAGTATATGATATAGCAATAAATTACACTAAATCAGTTAGTGAGAATACCACTCCCTTTCAGATATTTCAAAGGAGAAAGTTCCCAGTTAGATATTAATTGTAACAAAAAGGTAGCAGGTTTTAGACTAGGGCTTTTAATAGAGACTAGTAGGTACAATTTAATAACAATGTTTTATTTGAATTTTTAATTTTTTGGTTACTTTCTGTTTGTGATACTGCTAAGTGATACTGGTCTTCTGTTTTATAGAAGTGATAAAATTAGTTAAATTACAAATGTGAGGTCAGTTGAAACCCTCATACATTGCTGGTGGGAATGTAAAATGGTGTGGCCTCTTTGGAAAAACAGTTTATCAAAAGGCTAATCATAGAATTACCATATGACTCAGCAGTGCCACTATTAGGTGGACCCAACAGATAGGAAAACATGTCCACACAAAGACTTGTATGAATACTCATAATAGCCCAGACATGGAAGTAATCCCAGTATCCATTAACTGATATAAGTAGGTGAACAAAATGTGTTATATAATGGAATACTATTCAGCAATAAAAAGAATGAAACATTGATATGTGCCATGTATGGATGAACCTCAAAAACACTATATGCTAATTGAAAGAAGCCAAACCAGAAAAAAATCCCACATATTACACGATTTCATCTATATAAAATGTCCAAAATATGAAAATCTGTAGAACAGAAAGCAAATTAAATGGTTGCCTAAAGCTGGAGGAGTGGGCAATAGGACTGCTTTGGATATGGCATTCTTTTGGGGGTGATGAACATGTAAAATTAAATTGTAGCGATAACTATTAAAACTCTGTATAAATACTAAAAACCACTGAATTGTATACTTAAACAGATATATGTAAATTATATCTCAATAAAGCTGTTAAAAGTGTGAGTTGATTTTAATTTAAGTGTTAAGTAAATAATACAGGTAGTGCAGAGATACAACAAAAAATCCTGGAAGTAGTACACAGTTGACTGAAATTTAAGAAAAAGTGATCTGGCTTATCTGGAATGACTATATACCAGTGTTTTAGAACTTACATTAATGTGTAAATTATGTAAGAGTAAAGATTATAATGATACATTATTTAATATATAAGGTAAGCCAGATACGGGAATGATCAGTTCTTTAGGTAAAATCCCATATCAGCGATTAGGATCATATTGACTAAAGTATTCTAAGTTTATGTGTTTGGGGGGATCTCTCTTTTTTTTAAAATGCATTATAGGAAAAATTTCATGCTGCTGTTTTCTTTTAGTTAATGATATGTAATAGCAACTTTTAAATCTTGTCAGTAGGTGTGTTACTTGAATATTACTAGGGGAAAGTGCTAAAATTAACTTTTTTAGGGTAAAGGTATTTGCCACATTTATTCATTCAGTGAACTGTAATTGGGTAACCATAGTGTGCCACGCTCTGTATATTTTATCAACTTATTTAGTCTGAAATCTATAAACTCTTCAACATTTTGCAGTATCAATGTTTGTTATTATTATAGATGCCGTACCTCTTTTTTTGAGACTTCTCCATTCACCACATCAGAATGTTTGTGAACAAGCAGTATGGGCTTTGGGAAACATTATAGGTAAGTTGGATTTAGGTTTAAAAAGACTCCAATTAAGAATCTTAATTAACTTTTCTCCTGCATTGGCATAGCCATTACATCCTATGTTTCCTCTAATTTTAATGTGGGTTGACTATCTTCTTGCCTCATAAATACTAACTTAAGATGGTACCTCTTGAAACAGATATGCAATTTGTTATCAGGATTGATAGGTTAAATTTGTGTTCTCCAAATCAAAATCTGGAGAAACAGCAACAGTTGATGCCCTTGACTAATGGTGAGGAAACATAGAACATCAGTGTCCCAACATGAGCCATTGCATACATTTCAGACTTTCTCATCCTGAATGTAATTTTTTTTTAAATACAATTTTCATTTCTGTAGGTGATGGTCCTCAATGTAGAGATTATGTCATATCACTGGGAGTTGTCAAACCTCTTCTGTCCTTCATCAATCCCTCCATTCCCATCACCTTCCTTCGGAACGTCACATGGGTCATTGTCAATCTCTGCAGGAATAAGGATCCCCCACCGCCTATGGAGACAGTTCAGGAGGTAAATGAAGAATTGCAAAGCCCAGATGGTATATTTTCCCTATGTTTATGCTTTCGATTTTCATTCAGGGAATGAAATAATGCACATACTTATTTCATTGCAAGTATGAGATTTTTTAATAACATATCATATTTAATTTTTGACTCCTGTGAAATGAAAGTTGAGTATCTTATGGCACCTGACAAAATGTTAGTCTACCCTAGTTCTTATTTTTTAATGACTATTTTCATAAAAAAAAACAACTTTCAAAAAGAAAAATACAAAAGGAGAAAACCAAATCTCAGAGGTTTTATTACTACATTGCATTGTTGGTTTATTACTAAAAAAATAAGGGATTGCTACAAATAAAACTAGTGTACTTATATGCAAATGTTCTTGAATGAATTTACATTAAGTCCAATTGAAATTTCTCTAGATTTCTAACAAAATCAGTGTTCTTAAATGTGTGACATACTTTGTGTTAAATCTAATTAAAATAAAAACTTCTCTATTTACATTTAAGTTATAAATGGATCTGAGTATTTTAAGTTTTTAAAACTTTTATGCAACCTTTAATCACTTGACAATGTCAAAAAATGTTAACTATGAAACTTTATAATTGACATCTTTCACCAGCTTCTGGGTTTTGCTGTTATGGAAAGGGTAATACTTAGTGTGATCCCCCCACCCCCAATTCCTCCGTCCCAGATTAAAAAAAAAAAAAAAAAAAAGATAGTAAGGCCTGAATTCAGCAAACTGTATATTTTGTACTGGTTGTCATTTTCTTGAGTAAATCTGAAGTCAGAAAATTTAATTTGAAGTAACTAAAATCTTATCTTACTCTTTAAGCAGGTAAGTGAGATGACATTTTTAAGAATAGCTTTTTTTAGGGGCACCTGGCTGTCTCAGTCGATAGAGCATGTGACTCTTGATCTTGGGGTTGTAGGTTTGAGCCCCACATTGAGTATATAGATTACTTAAAAATAAAATCTTACCAAAAAAGAAAAAAAAACAGCTTTTTTTAAGCTAGCTATACTGTATAGTTACATCTTCATTCTTTCCACTTGACATTCTATGTTATAAAGAAAGTTACTGAAAACAACTGTTTTTCCTTTAAGGTGCATTAATCTCTGCCAGATTTATTTGGATATTTTAATTGGACATCTGAACTATTCAGATTGAATTGATTTTCATTTTCCTAATAGAGATTCATACAAATTTAACGTCTTTTCTTGCTCTGCAAGTAGTATTTACTGCTTTTTGTATCACACTCATTTTTACAAAGACATATTCATCAACTCTAGTGTTATTTATTGTTTATCTTCTTTCCTCAGATTTTGCCAGCATTATGTGTCCTTATATATCATACGGACATAAATGTAAGTAAAGTAGAATCTTAGATTTGGGTTTTTGCTCTTGATGGGACTGAAAGGGTTATTTATTTTTTAGACTTTTGTAAGTGTCAGCGTATATTTTATTAACTTGTGAAGCTTCCAGAATGTATATCTTTTTCAGAAATAGGATTAAGGTTTTATTAACTTTATATCTTAAATCATCCAGATAGCAAAAATACTGACTTCAAAAAAAAAAAAAATACTGACTTCAGAGAAATTTCACATATGTAGTTATTTATCTGTGTCATTCATATTATTTTAAGTATCAGTATTTATAAAGAGGTAAAAACCTTATAAAGCACCTTCATATTTCTTTAAACTTCATTAGCCAGTTAAGCGTCCCAACTCTTGATTTCGGCTAAGGTAATGATCTCAGGGTCATGGGATTGAGCCCTGAATTGGGCTCTGCATTGGGCTCCATGCTTGGCACTGAGTCTGCTTGTCCCTCTCTCTACCCCCTCTTGTTCTGTCTCTCTCTCTCAAGTAAATAAATAAAATCTTTTAAAAAAATAAATCTTATTTGATTCTTATAATAGGATAGATATTATGCCACCATTCTATAGAATAAGAAACTGGGCCTCAGGAAAAGATTAAGTGATTTATCCAAGGTTGCAGAGCTTGTAAGAATCAAGTTGATGTCGGTGCGCCTGGGTGGCTCAGTCGTTAAGGCGTCTGCCTTCGGCTCAGGTCATGATCCCAGGGTCCTGGGATCGAGCCCCACATCGGGCTTCCTGCTTGGCGGGAAGCCTGCTTCTCCCTATCCCACTCCCCCTGCTTGTGTTCCCTCTCTCGCTGTGTCTCTCTCTGTCAAATAAATAAAATCTTAAAAAAAAAAAATCAAAGTTGATGTTCAAAACAGAGATATCTTCTAAAAAAAACAAAAACAAAAAAAACCCTGAGATCTTCTGATGGCAGATCTTGTGTGCTTTCAGTGAAACCACACTGCCTCTCAGGACAACCTTTGGAGGTATAGTATTGAAGAATATCAAGTATAGTTTTAAATGCAAAGGCATTTTCAGATGATTTGGTCATTACGTGAGATTTAGTTAAGAATTTACTATATAGGGCGCCTGGGTGGCTCAGTTGGTTAAGCGACTGCCTTCAGCTCAGGTCATGATCCTGGAGTCCCAGGATCGAGTCCCGCATTGGGCTCCCTGCTCAGCAGGGAGTCTGCTTCTCCCTCTGACCCTCCTCCCCTCTCATGTGCTCTCTTTCTCAAATAAATACATAAAATCTTAAAAAAAAAAAAAAGAATTTACTATATATATTCTGGCAGATTTTTTTATTAGATAATCTGAAAACCCCCTTAATGTAGCAAAGCAAAATGCTACTCTTCCATGGAGTAAAATAATGAATAAATTTCAGTGAATCTAAAATTGATTCTAGTGTTCATCTAGCATTGATTTGGCTTCTCTTGTTCCAGCTAAGATCTCTTTCTGATTTGCTGTATGTTTGTGTTTTTTATAATCCTGTCTTTGTTTACATACATATATAATACAAATGTATGTATGTTTCCCAGAATTATGTGTGTGATTTATCACTGGGATGAAGAAAATACATCTTTGCTAATATTGAACCACATTTCTCTAGTTCATTTTAGAACTTTAAACTCTGGGAAGGGATCTTTTTGCAACCAAAGTAACTTGTCATTTGTGACATATTAGCCTGAAATGTCATAAAAAGTAAGTGAAACTTGTTTAGCCATATACTATCTTATCTTCAAAATGAATATAAAAGTGACAGTAAAAGTAAAAAAAATGATAACTATCTTAACAGCAAGAAAGTAAAATTATATAAAAAAATGTATTTGTTGCTAAATTTAACTCTAAGCATTCCAACAGCTAAGATTAAAGGGAAGATAAACAAAATATCTGATATTACCATCAAGACAAAACCCAGGACATTATGGAATTGATTACAGCCAAATGAAATCTTCCACCATCTGTTGATGATGTTTATTTGAATTTCAACTTTGTATTTGTATTAAAATGGCAGAGTACTGAGTTATAGGTATATCTGTCAAGTTTAACAAATACTCATGGATTAACCACTTAAGCCAGAATTGTGCTGTGAATTGTAGGCTCAAAGATAAGGAAGTCAGAGAGACCCTGCCTTCTAAGACCTTTACATTAGTAGCAGGTAAAAAGAGTTGAAAGGAATGAACTTTTGTTGATGACTTGCTACGCTGAACCTATTTCTGTAATTTTCTTTTATCTTACTACACCCTTATGTGATAAGTTTTATTTTCCTATTTTATAGATAAGGAGTCTAAAATTCAGTAAAGTAAAATAACCTAACTAAGGGCCTATATGATAAATAAAGAGCTATAGCTGAGACTTGAAGCTATGTCCAAGGCCTATGCTTTTTTTATACGATGATCACATAAATACAGAACATGGTGTGAAAACAAAACAAAACAAAAGTAAAATAGAGGAATGACCAAGATGCTAATTATGAGAGCGCATGTTCTCTCTGGCAGCCAGAAAGCTTCACTGAGAAAGTAACATTTAAAACAAGTATCATGTGGAGAAAGATGGTGGTAGAAGTGGCAACAGAGGTAACAAAGATGATTATTTTAATAGCTAACATTTATTAAGGGTTGAAAATGTGCCAGGCATTATTTTAAACATTTTTCGTATGTTAACTCATTTATTCCTTATGAAAATAAGATTGGTACCACCATTATCTCCCTCTTACAAATGTAGTAAAAGAGGCAGATAATTAAGTCATCTAATGTCATACAACTGGAACAAGTAGTACTTTGTCAAGTTGAAAAGTCATTTCAGGTATATGAGGAAAGATATTAAAGACTCAGGAGCATACTTGGAGGGTTTGGAGAACATAGGTAGTTAATAACCCAACACATTTGCTGGGGAGTTAAGTTGCAGGGTTTTGAATCCTGTGTTAAGCAATGTTGGTTTTATCTTGTGATCAGTGCAGAGTCATTGAAGATTTTTAAATAGAGGAGTGATGTGCTCATATCTGTTATGGTCTGATAACTTAGAAGAGGTATGCAGGGTTTGGAATGGGGAAGGTATGAATGTAAGTAGGCTTATTTTGCTCTCATAATTGGTTTAAAGAAGTTGATGAAGGTCTGAATTAGAAACAGTAATGGTTAAGAGAGGAAAAGCTTAGATATTAAGAGATAAAATAGTACAACTTCAAGAGGAAAGGATCAAATTGAAGGAAAAGTAAAAATTACTTTGGTTTCTAATTGAGCAGTCCACATGGATAATAATGCCATAACAATCAGAAGGAGTAAAGCAAAAGGATGAGACTGGTAGAGAAAGATGATGAGTCTATTGTAGGGCAGACATATCGATTCTGACTTACTTGTTCCTCCATAGCAATATTCTAAGAAGGAAAACACAATACAGACTTATTTATCAGTATTTAAGGGATTCATGAAAATATGGGAAAGGGGCTAAAAGTTGAATTCTAAGAAATGCTCTGCATTTGAGCAGTGACATCAAGGGAGGAAGAGCCAGCAAAGCAGTTGTTAAAACTAGAGAGATGGAAGAATAAGTTATAAAAACAAAGAGTAGGGAAAAATACAGCAGAAATTCAGCAGTTTCTGAATCATACAGCATCTTATATACCACCTTAAGAGCCGTATATACTTTTTATGTAGCTGATATTGAACCAAAGAATAATGGTCTAATTTGTATTCTGGGTCGATGATTCATACCATTAAGTGGAGTGTAGTTTTTAGGGGAAGGTGGAGTTGGAAAGACAAATTGATGGTGCTTTTGTAGTATGGATGAGAGAAAATTAGCACCAGTACTAGAGCTTAGATATCAGGAAGACAAGAGAAGACTCTAGAAATGTTTCAGTGATAAATTTGCTGGGTTTAATATCGGTGGCAAGAGAAGAGGAAGTCATACACATCTTTCTAATTTGGGTTTTAAGGTGTAGGACACAACGGAAAACAAGAATAGCAGCAGGCAGAGGAATGAAACAGCCGGAGCGACTTAATTTATGAGATAGTGACTAGTGAGAATGTTGGAGAAGCTGGGTTGGGTTGTGGAGATAATTCGTTGGTTTATGGATTGCAATATGCCTATGTGACATTAGAAGAAAAACTAAATATTAACCCTTAGGACTAGAGAAAAAATCTGGACTGATTGAGGTCAGTCTGTGTTTATTGCATTCTAGTTATTGTGCTTCTTAAAGTTAATTTGCCGTTGCAGTAGTTCTGTAGCATTTGATTTTCCTACCCTTTTCAAAGTTGTACATCCATGGCTTAACATGCCCAGACAATTTTGAGTGTTACCTAACATTTGATATCTAGCTTATTGTATTGCTGGTGCAAATGAAATTAATCAGTTGTAGCAGATTGGTTGTGTGTGGAGACTTGATTGTTAGTGACACTTGATGATAAGCGTGTCAGGGGTCCCTGAGACCACCCTCAGGTTCATTGAACTGCTAGAAAGAGAGAAAAGCTGTTACACTCATGCTTATAGTTTATTACAGCAAAAGGATACAGATTCATTTAGGAAAAACTTAGTTTTTCCCTTTCTATGTAGGGAAAATCCCAGTCCTTCCCAGCTATGTGTTTATCTTCTGTATGTCTTCTTTACTACTCACACAGCCTACTTCACTTCTGACACTTCTGGTTGCCAGATGTATAGGGTTTTCCCCACAACAAAAGGCAAGTCTCTGTGATACCAACTGGGTATCCTGTAATTTAATTTGATGTGATACAGTCTACCTGGAGAGAGTGTCTGATCCCACAGGTTAAGCATTCATTTCTCTCAGGTCCCCCACCCCAGCAGTCTCACACTTCAGACACCAGTTGTCACCTGTGCTTCTGACTAACTGCCTGTAGATCGGGAGTTCCAACAGCCCTGTCCTTGAGTTCAGTTAGGTTAATTTGTTAAAGTGGCTCACAGAACTCAGGGTAACACTTATATTTACCAGTTTATTAAAGGAGATGATAAAGGATATAGATGAAGAGATACAAAGAGCAAAATCCAGGAGGGCCCTAAGGGCAGGAGCTCTATCCAGGAAGCTCACTGAACCAATTTGTACTATTGGGATTTTTACGCAGGTTTCCTCTTGTAGGCATGATCAGTTGTTAACTCCATTTCCAGCCCCTCTCCCCTCTCTGGATAGGGTTGAAAACTCCAAACTTCTTATCAGGGCTTGGTCTTTCTGGCAACCAGCATCCATCCAGGAGCCCACCCAGACTCACTTCAATAGAACAAAAGATGCTCCTAGGTCTCTTATCACTTAGGAATTTATAAGAGTTTAGGAGTCCGGTGTCAGGGCAGGGTCAAAGACAGATACTAGAACAAGAGATGTTCTTAGTGTTCTTATTGCTTAAGAAATTACAGGAGTTTTAGGAGCTCTGAGCCAGGACAGAGTGCCAGGGACAGACACCTATATATATAAATATTTATACTATTTACATGTATAAATATGTATATATTATTTCACAATATTAAAATCAACAAAGGCAAAGGGGGTAGAGTTTAGGAGAAACCAGGTGCAAGCTTCCAGTTCTCCTCTCCCAGTAGAGTTGTAATACAGGACAATGCTTTATTTTCCCAGCAGCCATGAGTGACACATATGAACGTATGAAATATTACTAACCAGGAACCTCCTGAACTTTGGTGTGCAGGGTATTTATTGGGGGTTAGTCATATAGGCTTGGACAGCCCCCATGACTGCCCTTAGCTTCTCAGTCTCCATCCCCTTCTGGAGGTCAAACTGATACAGTGTGGCCCACAACTTCAAGCAAACTAAAAGAGATATTCACATAAAATCACATTGTTGCATAAGCTATTTGCCCAAGATCTCAGGTATACAATGTAATCAGGCAGGATAATCCAAGAGCTTAGAGGTTATCTCAAAGGAGCTAATCAAGAGCCGGTCCTTTTCTTTGGAATGTGTAGGATGGTACCCCTAGTCTTCTCAGTTACCCATTACTGCATATAAGGATTAAATATAAGTACACAGTTGTAACCCAAATCAGCTCTAGTTGTCTCTGAAGCATGTGTGAAGTTGACATCCCATAGACATTCCATTGATACCTAATCTTCTAGGAAATGCTGTGTATGTTAGTTAATAGCAGTTTTCTGTAAGAGTGCCTAACAGGACATTATTGGTTAGCACATTTATTGGAGGTGACATAAATCAGTGAAGGTCTTTGAGCTGAGCATATTCTTATTGGAAGACTTTGAGTTGGAGATTTTCCTTTGGTTCATATACCAGTTTTCAGAATTATTATCTCAAAATATTAACCATATAGAGTTGTCAGCCTTTTGCGTGTGTGCATATATGCCTTCTATTGTGTGTCTCGAGATCAGCTTTCTAGCAGTCTTCAAGTATCTGAAATATTAGCTGAAGTAAAAACTTTTAAAGCTTTCTAGCAGAGAAAAAACAGACATGAATAGTGAAAAATAATTAAAGTAGCCCAGGATTACTGAAGACTTTGTTAGCACAGTATTAATCAGATGATTAACTGGAAGAAGAGTATACTCATTGACTATTAGTGGCTGTAAAAGCCAGGTAGTTTAGTAGTTTAGCGTGGAAATCATGAAAAAGGGAAAACCCAGAAAAAAGAATAGTAGAGGGGGAAGGTGTAAAATAACAGAAGCAGCTTACATGGGAAAAGGCAACAAAAGGTAAGCATCATAGAGAGAGCGGTGTTAGCCTGATAATGGAGATGAGAAAAGCAGACTTTGATGAAAACAGAAGAAGCTAGAGTGGCCTGATAACCACATGCTATGAATTTCAAAGTTTTTAGAACTTTTTTAATATGAAATTTTCAGGGGCACCTTGGTGGCTCAGTCGGTTAAGCGTCCAACTCTTGATTTTGACTCAGGTAATGATCTCAGGGTCCTGAGATCAAGTTTTGCGTCGGGCTCTGCACTGGGTGTGGAGCCTGCTTAAGATTCTCACCCCCTCTCCCTCTGCCCTTCCTCTTGATCCTGCACATTGGTGCGTGCTCGTGTGCTCGCTCGCTCTCAAAAAATGAAATAAAAAACATTTTTAAATAAAATGAAATTTTCAGTGAGGACCCAATTATATTACTAAACAAAATTAAAGAGAGACTAGAGGTGTCTGCAGTTTGAGGAGGCCTAGGACTTAGCTGTAGCTTACCTTACCCTACCGGTTTTTCAGATATTGTTGTGGAGATCCCACTGAAAATTATTAACTGACCTCAGCTAAGAAACTTTAACTATTTCATTTTTCCAGGCCTCTGAATATTAGAAAAAAGTGGTCTTCTGCTAGTAGTAGGTGCCACATGATGGAGAAAAGGTTACATTTTATTTAGCAGCCTCCTAAAGTACAGGCCCAGGCAACCAGTATTGTTTTGTGAACATGGTTTATTCAAACACACTATTACGGATAGGTATTTAGGCTATTTCCTGAATTTTGCAAATATAAATAACGTAGCGGTAAATAATCCTGTGTATTTTCATATTATTGGAGATACACTTAAGGGTAAATCCCTAGAAACAGGATTGCTAGGTCAAAGAGCGAATGCATTATAATTTTGTTATATACTGCCCAAATTCCTTGTCTTAGAGGCTATGCCATTTTGTATTCCCTAGCAGCACCATAAAGTGACTTTCTCCATAGCCTTACAAATAGAATGTGGTGTCACATTTTTAATTTTTGCCAGTCTGATAAGTAAGAAACTGTGTATCAAGTTTTAATTTGCATTTCTTTTTTTTTTTTTAATGAGTGACATTGGACATGATTTCATATATTTAAGGGCCATTTTCAAATCTTTGCAAATAACCTGTTTTTCGATCGGATTTTTGTCCTTTTTCCTTAGCTTTTAAGAGTTCTTTATATATTAAGGATATTAGCTCTTTATTTGTGATACATATTTCAGGTATTTTCCTAATTTGTCTTTTGTCATCGATATATTTTGCCATTCAGACTTTTGCTTTTTATGTAAACAAATTTATCAGTCTCTTGTTGAATCTAAATTTGTTTCCTAAGTTAATAGGTTTTTTATTATGTTAAGCAAATATCCATAAAATCCTATTTTGAGTGTTGACATCAAGAATGGGTGTTGAGGGGCACCTGGGTGGCTCAGTCAGTTAAGTGTCCAACTCTTGATTTCTACTCAGGTCATGATCTCAGGGTTGTGAGACTGAGGTCTGCGTCAGGCTCCCCACTGGGTATGGAGCCTACTTAAGATTCTCTCTCTCCCTCTCCCCCTGACTCCCCCCTTTAAAAAAAAAGAATGGGTGTTGAATTTTTCAGTGTCTGTGGAGATAACGATGATTTTTCTCCTTAAATCTGCTAATGTGACATATTAATGATATTTCTAAAATTGAACCATCTTTGGATTTCTTTTTTTTTTAAGATTGATTGATTGATTGATTGATTGATTTAATTATTTATGAGAGAGGGAGGGAGGGAGAATGTGAGCAGTGGGGAGGGACAGAGGGAGAGAGAAAATCCCAAGCAGGCTCCCCGTTGAGTACAGAGCCCCATACAGGGCTTGATCTCATGACTGCAAGATCATGACCTGAGCCAAAACCAAGAGTCAGACGCTCAACCAACTGAGCCACCCAGGCGCCCCCCCAGTCTTTGCATTTCTTAAATAATTCCACTTGATCATCATACATTGTTTTCTTAGTGTGGTATGGGATCCTGTTCACTAATGTTTTATTTTGAATTTTTATACCAGTATTCACGTAAGTGATACTGGTTTGCAGTTTTATGCTATCTTTATGAGGCACTAATATTATGTTTTTATTGCTTTTTTAATGTTTAGGTATCAACATTATGCTTCCTTTATTTTTTTATGCTCTAAAACAATTTATATAACATTGGGTCTGTCTGATCTTTGAAGAATGATAGTGTTGCCCTTGAAACTTCGGGTGTTGGTACTACATGGGGTTAGTTCCTTGATGATTTTCTTTATCTTTGCTATGGAAATTATCTTGCTTAAGCTGTCTATCTCTTCTGAGGTCAGTTTTTGTAAACTGTTGTCCTAGGAAATTATTCATTTCATCTATAGATTTTCAACTTTACTTCCATGTACTGTTTACTTTACTATTCTTTTATTTTTAGCCTTTTTGAATTACTTAATTTTAGATGTGTCTCTTGTACACAGCATAGAACTGGGTTCTGTTTTGGGAGCCAATTTAAGAATCTTTTTCTTGTTTATAGGTGAGTTAATCCTGGTCATATTGTTTGATATGTTTAGCTTCAACTCTGTCACGTTATTTTGTATAATATTTTGTGTGAGGCCTGACGCAGACCTCAGTCTCACAACCCTGTGCTCTTTTTTTCTTAAAAGGTTTGTTTTTGTTCTAATGTTACCTTTATACTTACACCTTTTATAATGCCCTTTTCTTGTATCTGATTTTAATAATATTTTTTGACTCCTAATACCTATACAATAATTGAGGAGCTTATTCTGTTTTCTCCTTTCTCTTGCCTCATCCTCCCATTTTTGAATCTGCTTAATCTTTTGCCAAATATAGGAAATTTTCTGCCATTATTTCTTTAAATATTTTTCAGCTCCACTTCTCCTGGGACTCTTGATGGCACAGTGTTAGATCTTTTGTTACTGTTCTACAACTCTCATGAAGTTTGTTTTTCCTGTTACTCAGATTGGGTGATTTGTATTGATCTATCTTTGAATTTGTGGATTTTTTTTCCCTTTTTCAATTTTATTAGTGAGTCCTTCCAGTGAGTTTTAAATTTGGGTTACTGACTTTTTCCATTTAAAATTTTGTTTGGTTCTTCTTTATATCTTTTGTTTCTTTGCTGTTTCTTTGCTGAGATTTCCTATATTTATTTGTTTTAAATATATTCATAATTGTTCACTGAAGTATTTTTATGATAGTTCCTTGAAAATCTTTTGTCAGATACTTCTGATATCTTTGTCATCTCAGTATTGACATCTGTTGACTGTCTTTTCCCTTTTGAGTTGAGAGGTTCCTGGTTCTTGGTATGACAAGTTATTTTTCATTTGTAAGCCTGTACATTTTGGGTGTTGTGTTATGTGACTCTGGTTTCTGTATAAATCTTATTACCTGTTACTGCCAGACTGGGTAGTAGACAGGCTTTGCCCACACACACAACATCTGCAGACACCCGTCAGTAGGGGGGCCTTAGTGCTGGGTGGGATGGTAGGTGGGCTCAGTTTTCAGGCATAGCTCCCTTCTGTCCTCCCATTTTTGAAGTTGCAATATTTCTATTTCTTCAGAACATATACCATTTATAAATTATTCTTCCACTCTTATCCCACGTTTATTTTAGTCTGTGATCTACAATGAAATATTTCCTCAGGCATCTCTTAGTTGAATGAAGCTCATTCTCTAGTGCAGAAGGTGTCAGCATATTTTCCTGAAAAGGACAAGTAGTAAATATCATAGGCTTTTGGAACCACATGGTCTCTGTCCCAGTAATGTGAAATAGTTTTACTAGGATATGTTACTTTTAAACACTTTACTCTCCTCCCCTCTCCTCTTCTCTGAAGTCTTACATAGGCTTGGGGCAGGAGGCCCAGACAAAAACTAGAATTTAATTTTTTCTTTTCTTACAGGTAATTTGAAATTTGTAGTATTCTCTGACTCCTACTAATGCTGAGGGTGTGGGCTATATGTGTTTGTTTTTAAGATTTTATTATTTATTTATTAGAGAGAGAGGGCATGCAACCAGGGGGAAGAGGCAGAGGGAGAAGCAGACACCCCACTAAGCAGGAAGCCCAATGCAGGACTCGATCCCAGGACTCTGAGATCATGACCTGAGCTGAGGGCAGATGCTTAACCAACTGAGCCACCCAGGCGCCCCTATATGTGGTTTTATTTGCTCTTTTTATTCATCTCTTTATTTTTTGAAGGATATATAGATGGATTTTAATTCAAGTGGCATTATTTTAAAGCAACAGAATATCTTTAATTTGGATACCTTAGTAAGTAACATCTCTGGATTTCACATGAGATAAGATCTGTGCTTACATATAAACTCTTTGACTTTGAGTGAGTCAACAAACTTGAGTCTTTCTTTTGTTTATTATTTGCAAAATCAGATGGGTGTAGGGCATGGTTTATACTCTGCTCTTCACTTGGAGACCTTTTTCAAGGGCTTTGCAAATAATTTTTCCCCCAAAGTTAAAATGCCAACTTATTTCTTTTAACTGTTTACTTTAATAGCCTGAAAAATTAATTATATTGCTAAACATGTTTGAAAACCACTAGTATCTTTTTGGTCTTTTCTAGCCATGAAGCAGCTGGTATATGGTCTTGTTCTGTATATAAAGTGTTTCCTTATGATTATTAGGTACTCAATTTGTGGGGCAGAGAGAAAAACTTCTCTCCCTGTTGGTTTTTTTTTTTTTAAGATTTATTTATTTATTTTAGAGAGAGAGAGAGAGCGCGCGCACGGGCACGTACACAAGCAGGGAGAGAGGCAGAAGGAAAGGGAGAGAATCTCAAGCAGGCTCAACTCCCTACTCAGCGCGGAGCCTGATGCGGGGCTTGATCTCACCACCCTGAGATCATGACCTGAGCCGAAATCAAGAGTTGGATGCTTAACCGAAGGAGCCCCCCAGGCGCCCCTTGGCCTGTTTTTAAATTCATCTCTCTGATATATAAAGGCAGAAGTTAGGGTAGAAGTTGTCTCAGACTTCTGTCTCATATTTGTGAAGAATGATCTGAGGTAGGTAAGCATTGAGAAAGTTCTCTGCTGCTTAGTAGATTTATCAGGTAAGCAGATATTTTTGCCACCAAACTAAAACATAAAGTTTAATTACTTTTTATGTCACTGCCCCTGAGGTATGTTAATGTATTTTAAGCATTCAAACAAATACCTAAACTGGTAATTCTTTTTTACTTTCTGTAGATTCTTGTAGATACTGTTTGGGCTCTGTCGTATCTGACAGATGGAGGTAATGAGCAGATACAGATGGTTATTGATTCAGGGGTTGTGCCATTTCTTGTGCCCCTGCTGAGCCACCAGGAAGTGAAAGTTCAAGTAAGTATCTTATTTTTCTTACTTGTATAGAATTGTGTTTACTATATAACCTGTTAACTTGAACACCAGGTTTCAGTTCTGTCTCTATGTACGTATCTTCGATATTTCTCCTCTATTTTACTGAACCTGATTTTGTTGGTTTCCAGATCTTTATCTCACCCGGATTCTTTGCAGAGTTTCAAACTGACAATAGCCAGTTTTCGTTGAGGTCTCAGACATCTCCTCTAAGAACTCCTTCAAGCATCCATTGCCATTTTAACCAGACAAAATTAAAATGTATCATCTTCTCCTACAAACCTGCTCCTCTTTATATATCCCCTTTCAGTAGACCACATAGTTCAAGCTTGAAACCTTGATTCCTCCTTTCATTTAGCCTCCATTATAGAGTCCTGTTCATTCTTTTTATAGCTTTCAGATCTGTCTGCTCATTATGTATCTAGAGCCACTGATTTAGTTCAAGACTCTTTTTTTCCCCTCCAAATAATTGAAACAGCATCCTAGCTGCATTTCCTCCTCTCTCCTTTCTCCTCACTCTAATTAGGGGTGGGTGGCTGATGGATATTCATTCCACTTCTGCCAGAGTGACTGTCTAGATGGAAATACATGCCCACTCCAGGCCTTTATTAAAGTATTTCTGTGGTACTAAATTAGTAATAGATAAAAAATAGCTGCTGTTAAAATGAACCTTTACTTTTTTTTTTTTGAAACTTTACTTTTTAAATTATCATTTCTTTTTAGTTTTTGAATCTTTTCAGCAGTTTTTTACACAATTTTTCTGTATAGTTCCATTTTTTACAAGACTTATTTAAAATTCAAAATTGCCTCTCAGTTCTATGTAGTACTTTTCTAAGAATACAGTAAGTGTCTACCCCTTGCATTTTTACATTTTCTCAAGATTATGAAAAAAATAGAATCCGCTTCATCATAAACAAATAAATTTATAGAAAGTGTTTTATCCCCACCCCAGACGGCAGCCCTCCGAGCAGTTGGCAACATAGTGACTGGCACCGATGAGCAGACCCAGGTCGTTCTCAACTGTGATGTCCTGTCGCACTTCCCAAATCTCTTATCACACCCAAAAGAGAAGATAAATAAGGTAAGGCATATAATTGTCTCACTGGTGCATTTCTTTCTCTCTGTATATTTCATTGTTCACTGTCCCCTTGTTTTCTGTTGCTATTTGTTCAATCATGATTGTCTTCAAAACCACTGTAGTTAAGATGAGAATTATTTCAAATCACCTCTGCAGTTATTTTGTTATAAGTGCTGCCCTGATAAAATAACCAGTGTTTTTATTTAAATAGATTGGGCAGTAGCAAGAATCAGTAAATTAGTAGCCACTAAGTGAGAATACATACAGAATCTCTCATTGGATGGCTGGTATTTTTTATATACAGAGAGATCATAATTTAATCTCCCTATGAAATTAGACTGGACCAAAAGAGGCAATGCCTAAATTAAAGGATCAAAAAAGTCTTTTTTAAAATTTCAAAGTTAAGATATAAACTTATTATTAATTGTTTAAATATATACTTCAGTATTTAATTCCTTTTGTGTCTGCCTTATTTCACATTGCATAATTTTTTTAAGGTTCATCCATGTTGGAGCATGTATCAGAACTTCATTTCTTTTTATAGCTGAATAAATATTCCATTGTACATATATACCACATTCTATTTATCCATTCATCTGTTGATGGACACTTGGAGTTTTTCTCCCTTTTGGCTGTTGTGAATAATGTTGCAGTGAACACTGGCATGCAAGTGGCTATTTGGGTCCCTGCTTTCAGTTCTTTTGGGTATATATCTAGGAGTAGAACTGCCCAGTCATATGGTAATTCTATGTTTGGCTTTTTGAGGAACTGCCAAATTGTTTTCCCTAGCGGCTACACCATTTTATGTTTCCACAAGCACTGTATGAGGGTTCCAATTCCTTTTTTTAAATTATTATCGTAGCCACCCTAGTAGTTGTGAAATGATGTCTCGTGGTTTTGATTTGCATTTAGTTTAATGTAGTTTTATCTGCCTGAAATGCCACCATCCCCAAAACCAACAGAATTGATCATTTCTTCTGTGTCATAGCTATATTTCTGTAGTTACTCAACTATAATTTGACAGTTGGATTCTTAAGAAAAGCATGTTGTCAAAAAGTGCATTTTATGAATACATTTGTTCCAATGAAGGGAAAGATGCCAGAGTCTTTTAGACTCTGGGCCAGTTATTTTTCCTGTAGAAATTTCAATAATATAGGTGATTTTTACAGCTAAATGTATTCCATAATTGGAAACAGAGCTGAGAAGTGAGGAAGCCGGACAGAAGTGGGTGCAGAGAAGTTCTGGCCTGTGATCGATATGCTCTAAGTGAAGGTATCATGGGGGAAAGAAAAAGGGTTCGTATAGATACCCACTCAGCCTCAGCAGCCAGTTAGTCTCCTCAGAGGTTTTTCACCTTGAGCATTTGTGTTATTTGCACTTGGGATCATCATGGGACCCTCGAGGTGGAATAAAACTCCATTTTATTCCCTCAACATTTTTTTTAAACATTTATTTATTCGAGAGAGAGAGAGCGAGCACACGCGAGTGAGTGTGGTGCGGGGCAGGCGGGGGTGGGGCGCGAGGGAGAGAGAGAATCCCAAGCAGACTCCTGAGTGCAGAGCCCAATGTGGGGCTCGATCCCAGGACCCTGAAATCATGACCTGAGCCCAAATCAAGAGTCAGACACTTAACCAACTAAGCCACCCAGGCACCCCATATTCCCTCAGCATTTTAGTTTGAAATTTTTCAAACCTATGGGAAATTTGCAAGAATAGTATAGTGAGCACCCATATACTCTAAACACTGATTTACCAATTGTTAACATCTTAACCACAATTGGATGGCAAAATAACTTTACAGTTAACTTTTTTAATTGTAGAAGAAGAGACAACATTTGACACTAAAATTAAAATAGAACCTGGTGTGTGACTTATAAATCCTTTAAGGTTATAATAGTTTTCTTATAACTTGTTTAAAATGAGAGATTCTGTGTAACCTAATTGCTTTTTGGATGCACTCCCCCTAATGCAACTCAAGTGATGTTGTTATAGTATATGTAAACTACATTAAAATAAAAATACAAATGCATTAAAAATAATTTTTCAAACAAAGGCACCCTGTATTTTGATCAATTATAGGAAGCAGTGTGGTTCCTTTCCAACATAACGGCAGGCAACCAGCAACAAGTTCAAGCTGTAATAGATGCTGGATTAATTCCTATGATTATTCATCAGCTTGCTAAGGTCAGTGGTATTATGAGTTTATCATGTACATTAATATATTATAACCAAGATTTTTTGAATAAAGAATTCATATAATTATTTCTTTTTTAACCTTCAGGGGGATTTTGGAACACAAAAAGAAGCTGCTTGGGCAATTAGCAACTTAACGATAAGTGGCAGAAAAGATCAAGTGAGTTTGGAGAAACTATTAGGATTGTTAATACTGCAAAGTATACTACTCTTTTGTTTAGGAGCTGCTGATTGTTTAGAAGCCCTGTGCTATGTTCTTTTTGGGGGAAAGTTAATTATATAAATAAAAATGTTTCTTTTGTTGCCTAGGTTGAGTACCTTGTACAGCAGAATGTAATACCACCATTCTGTAATTTACTGTCTGTGAAAGATTCTCAAGTTGTTCAGGTGGTCCTTGATGGTCTGAAAAACATTCTGATAATGGCTGGTGATGAAGCAAGCACAATAGCTGAAATCATAGAAGAATGTGGAGGTAAGAGTGGATTGAAGAAAAATAGTTGAGCACTGGAATGCTGAAATAATAGTTCCCTTAAAGACAACTAATTAGGAAGAAAACTGTCAGGAGACATTGCTGTTCCATCAGTATGTTGCTGTCCTTTGTTTGCTATGTTAGCATTCCAGGAGGTTTTTCCAGCCAGGATTAGTCCATACTTTGGAAAAACTGGTTGTGAAGGTCACTCCGTGCCTTCCTAGAGGTTTATGTTGCTTTTTAGGTAACATAAACACTCCTCTTGAAGTCACAGTGCGTGAGAGCAAATTAAAAGCTCGAGAACCACTACAGTAGAGAAACATAAGCTTTGTTTAATCCAGCATTTCTTAGAATCCGTGATAGTGAAACACTTTTTTCATGTTACACCTAATATCATGTGATTGTGTGGACCTTACCTTGTGAAATACTATTCCATATTGTTGGAAAAGGTTAATGATTTCAGAGTCATCTAGGTATTTTATTTCAGTCTTACAATTGCTAGAGCTGCATGCTGAACTTAATGCCACAGAAGTTACTTTGAAATTTTAATGAGAAAACTGTGATTTGAAATATTACATTAATTATTTCTCTGGTAATGACATATGAAATGTATTTTTAAAAGTTTTATTTTTAAAGGTACCTGTTCAATATGTACTAAATTGCCCAAACCTTAAATTAATTCATTCTATTGTCATGTTTTATTTTGTATATTTTATTGACTATTATGTGTAGTTATACTACCCAATTTATTTTTTAAGAGAAAGCAAACACAATAGCATCATAAAATATTCAGACTGGAAATACTTTCTCAATAACAAGAAGAAATTATCCTGGAGATGTTAAGGAGTTTTATCTATGGTCATAGAAGTAGATCTTCATACTATTAATTCACTTCTTACTCTGGTTTTAAGATATTTTGAGATAATTTAAAATTAGCATTGTAGTCTAATATAGAGCAGTTACCCCCAGGGAGTTTAAGATGCAGAATTGTAACTCTTTGGCTTTTTATCAGTGTAGTTGTTTTGGTCTATGGGAGGTATACTTATAATTAGGATACACATTTACTTAGTGTTTTATAATTTTATAAAGAACTTTACATCCATTATCTTTGACACTTATATTCCCATTTTTGTGGTTCTTATATTACTAAATAAAGAAAAATGCAACTATTTCAGAATAACCTAGCTAAAAAGACATTTCACAGAATACTGTTAAGGATGTAAATTTATAAACTTGTGCATCTGATACATGGAGTAAATATATTGGGAATAGACATGAAGGCATTCTATAGTTTTGAAAAATTGTTTCCGAATTTCACTGTGGCTATAAGATATAAGCACCCTATTTGATTGTTTTCTTAAAAGAAATTACTTCAAAGTGTAAAGCTTTGTCTTCTGTTTATATCAGTTAATCATGAAGTTTCTGAAAACTTGTTGTATAAAAGTAATAACATTTGGAAAACAGAGGGAAAGTTAAAAAAAATTACTATACGACATAGCGTGCTTCCACTAAAACATTCTTGGGAGGCCTTGGTTCGAATTCTGTCACTGACTTGCCATGCAACCTGAAGTAAATCGCTTTACACCTCTGGACCATAGCTTCCTCATCTGTCAGATGGAGTGCTTAGGTGGTTTTTTTTTACTGTCTGCCTCAGATACAAATGTACCTCAGGGTTTCTAGAGAGGAAGAAATTGGTGGGATGCTGGTCCTCCAACCAGAGCAGCTCAGAGTTTTATCTGTTTTTTTAAGAAAACTGTCATCTTTGGGGAGTGGTGGGAGGAAGGTGTTCTGAGTTCTTTCGGATTTTCCATGGTGAGAATGAACAGTTTTTATTTGTGTCTGCTTGATGATTTGATTTTTTTGTTTTTATCAGGTTTGGAGAAAATTGAAGTTTTACAGCAACATGAAAATGAAGACATATATAAATTAGCATTTGAAATCATAGATCAGTATTTCTCTGGTGATGATGTAAGTATACATTAAAGTATGGTATGCCTGCATGTACATTAAAACCTGGACATACTCTAAGCTTACTAAGAATTTTCCTTTTATCATTAATACTACAAGTTTATACTATATTTCTATCAGATACTCTTGAGGTGGCATTTTCTAGTTATTTTTAATAATCTAAATTTTAAAAAATTAATGATTGTTTTCCATCAGTCGGTTTTTTATTTTTATTTTTTTTAAGATTTTATTTATTTATTTGACAGAGCACAAGAGGGGGGAGGAGCAGAGGGAGAGGGAGAAGCAGGCTCCCCACTGAGCAGGGAGCCCAATGCAGGGCTCAATCCCAGGACCCTGGGATCATGCATGACCTGAGCCAAAGGCAGATGCTTAACCGACTGACTGAACCACCCAGGCGCCCCCATCAATCAGTTTTTTTTAAATACTGTGTCTGAAACATCATTATAAGGTAAAAATACAAAAATGGGTGTTTGAGGGGCACCTGGCTGGCTCAGTCAGTAAAGCATGAGACTTGATCTCAGGGTTGCAAGTTTGAGCCCCACGTTGGGCATAGAGATTACTTAAAAAAAAAAAAAAAAAACAGTTCTTGTTGCATTTGTAATCTGTTAAATGGGAAGAAGTAATACAGTTGACTTTTGAACAAGTGTTTGAACTGCACAGGTCCACTTATAGGTAGATTTTTTTTTATATATAAATACAGTACAGTACTGTAAATGTATTTTCTGGGGCACCTGGGTGGCTCAGTCAGTTAAGTATCTGACCGTGTCAGGTCATAATCTCAGGGTCCTGGGATGGAGCCCCGTGTGGGGCTCCCCACTCAGCAGGGAGTCTGCTTGTCCCTCTGTCCCTCTGTCCCTCCCCCTGCTCATGCTCTCTTTGTCTCTCTCTCTCTCTCAAATTAAAATCTTTCAAAAAACTGTATTTTCTCTTTCTTATGATTTTCTTGGTAACATTTTCTTTTCTCTAGCTTACTTCATTATAAAAATACAGTATATAATATGTATGACATACAAAATACATGTTAAGTCAACTGTTTGTTATCTGTAAGGCTTCCAGCCAACAGTAGGCTATTCGTAGTTAAGTTTTGGGGAGTCAGAAGTTATACTTGGATTTTTGACTCTGCACTGGGGAGGGGTTGGTGCCGCTAGCCCCCGGTGTTTTTCAAAGGTCAACTGTAATTATAGAAATGATGTGTGTTCAGATAGGTAAAATAAATCTACAGATACAGAAACTTAAGAATGGGGCAGGGAAGGGGGAGGGGGTAAAAAAATTGGAGCAATTTTTAAATGTGTGTTCAGTTTAATTAAATTGTTAAATTACTTGGGGCACCTGGGTGGCTCAGTCGGTTGAGTGTCCAACTCTTAGACTCTTGATTTTGGCTCAGGTTATGATTCAGGGTCATGAGATTGAGCCCCACTTTGGGCTCCAGGGTCAGCAGGGAGTCTGCTGGAGATTTTCTCTCCCTCTGCCCTTTCCTCCGGCTCTCATGCCCGCACTCTCTCTAAAATAAATAAATCTTAAAAAAAAAAAAAAAAAACTTAAAAAGTAAATTGCGGGGGCACCTGGGTGGCTCAGTCGTTAAGCGTCTGCCTTCAGCTCAGGTCATGATCCTAGGGTCCTGGGATTGAGCCCCACATCGGGCTCCCTGCTCAGCGGGAAGCCTGCTTCTCCCTCTCCCACTCACCCCTGCTGTGTTCCCTCTCTCGCTGTGTCTCTCTGTCAAATAAAGAAATAAAAATCTTTAAAAAAAAAAAAAAGTAAATTGTTAAATTTCTTAATATTATTATTGATTTAAATATTTTTATTGATTGAAACATACAGAATGATTATGCAACATTTGTATAGAACTCCCATAAGAAGTAAGTTCTGCTTATACCACAACATGTAGTATCTTAACATAATAAGGACTTTTTTTTTTGCTTTTTATAGATTGATGAAGATCCTAGCCTCATTCCTGAAGCAACACAAGGAGGTACTTACAATTTTGACCCAACAGCCAACCTTCAAACAAAAGAATTTAATTTTTAAGTTCAGTTGAGCGCAGCATCTTTCCCAGTTCAGTACGAAGCACCACCAGATGGCTACCAAATGACAAGAAGAAGAACAACAAAAGGCTCCAAAACACACATGCCTCTTCGTTTCGATGCTTCTAAAGCAAGCCATGTCTCAGTCACTTTGCAGTTGCCAAAAGTTACTATCACATGGACTGTAAATGCATATGCATGATTTCCTAAACTGTTTTAGAATTCTCCTTAACAATCTCAACTACCCTATTTTTCCCTGTTCCCTGGTGCCACACGCTGACAACTGCAGTCTCCAGTTTAGAATATTCCATAGTGGTGGCATGTCAGCTGCCCACTTGATATTCCTTTGGAAAATGGTGCGCTGTGGATCAAGACACTTTGGTATGATGCATATACACGTTGGAAGACTTTAAAGAGGTGCAGTCTGATCTGAGCCTCCATCATTGTCCTCCACAAACATATTTTCATATTCTTTATGTGGAAGAATAGATTTTAAAGTACAAGCCAAATGATTTTCATTGGTGGAACTGACACACACAAAAAGTAACTTAAAAAAAGAAACTTGGTTATTGATTAAACAGATAAGTTTTAAAAAAACTGCGCTTCATCTACCAGTAATTGATGTGTTTATTATCTGCCTCAGAAGCCAGGGTTGGAGGAAGAACTTTAGCTATGGATGGTAATGCTTTCGCCATTATACCTAATTTTTGAGAACAGCAAGCCCTATTTGACCACTCACTTCAGCCTGTGTGTTCCTGCTGTTTTGAAGTAATCAAATGCTGTGCATGGTATTTTACCTGAGCTGCAACCTGTTATGGACTTGAACTTCTGTTTAAGTTGAAAGCAAGAGTCCCTGACTATAAAGAGAAAAACAAATAAAAAACAACAACAAAAAACAAAGGTCTAAAGTACCGATTGGTGATGTTTTAAAAAAAAAAAATCTTGCTTTCAGCTTTCAGGAGTTAATATTTTTTGTTTTAAATTGATAATTGGATATGGTTGATTTATATTGGGTTTAAACTGTGGAGCTTTCATGTTTACTGTAATTTAGTCTTAAAATATTTTTTACTTAGTAACCAGTGCTTTTGATAATGTGGTTGGCAACAAACCAGCAACTATTTAGAAGTGTTATAAAACTTCATTCTTTGAGTATTGGGAAAGTTAATTCAGATCCTACTCTAAAGGCATATTCATATATTAAAAGATTCAGACAAGGATCTGTGTAGAGGAATAATCTGCAGTTATTTGACATAAACCTGATTTGCAGTGATCTTTAAGCAATTCTGCAATATCTGGTATTACTATGTAAAGTCCTAGCTTTTGGTAAATTGTCTGACCCAGTTATTAATGAAAGAATATGGATTTGAAAAATTTTAAACTGAATAATTTGTGCTGTCACAGAAATGGTTTTGTTGCTATTGTTTACTGGGTATAATTTCCCAATGCATTGATGTGAAGGGATAGAAAATCTAAACGAATTTAGTATCCGATGGGGGGTGTATTTACTGTGATGAAGAGGAGACAGATGCCATCAGAGCTTTGTGAATCAGCTGGGGTGTTTTCACTGATAAACAACACATAGCAGGTGTGCATTCATTACAAATATATGTATCTGCCAAGGTGGAGCCACTTTAAAGAGTGAGTTTTGTCTTGTATCTAAAATGGATACAAGCGTATGTTTAAACTGCAAGATTTTTACTTGCTAGAGAATCTGTTTTAATATAGTGGTTTGGCCTCTGATTATTTATAGGTTTTATAAATTTTAGAATCAATTTCTCTTTAAGGTGGCTCAGATTTTTCAACTCTTGTGCACATAAAATTGAGTTGAAGTTCATTGTGCCTTTTTTTCTTTATCCAAATTTTGAGTTAAAGCTTCATATGGTAACTGCATCCTGTTCAGACACTGTAGTTGAAATTTTTGAAACTGTGTGGTGTTCACTAAAAGTAGGAATAACAAAGTCAAAGCTAATTAAGGTCACAAACTTCGGTGAAACCCTTAAAGTCCAAATCTTCTCGATATTGTGAATTGTACCCCTTCCAGTATAGTTTCTTCCAGACTCTCCATACTACTTACTGACAGTTACCTTTTAAATTTTGCACACATTGAGATTAAATTGGGCCTCTACTGTGCCGATTCCTATTTTCTCTTGTGTTTTAAGTGCGAACTAACATAAGTGAACATTAGCATCAAGTAGTGCAGACATATGTATGCATTTGCTTGATTCAGTTTGTTGTGACCTTATCAGTTTGGAATTGGAATTGCGCCATTTCGTAGACAAAGGAAACTAAGTATATTGCTGCACTTTTAAGTTTTCAGAACAGTGTTGAAAAATTGCATTGTTTTTATTTTTTTTAAACTCAGTTAAAAAAGACTAAACGTTCTTTCAAAAGAGGCATCTAAATGTGTTCCTAATTTTGTATATGGGCTTAGGTTTTGTAACCAATAAAAAAAAAAGCTGCTATCAAATACGATAAAACACTGAAGAGCTTATTTCTAAAAGTTTAATTTCCTAGTTTTGTTTTCTGCGTGTTTAAATTTGGAACTATTTTTCAGACATCAGCCACAAGGAGGCAAATCATGAATTAATCTTCCGTTGTATTTTAATTTCTCTCTTCCACTCTAACAAACCAGGACAATAACAGTGCTAGATTTCAGAGTATTTTGTGACAAATAAGAAATACCCAAATCTTTATTCATTTCCTGAGCTGCCATAACGGTACCGCAAACCAGGTGGCTTAGAACAGTAGGAACTTACTGTTGCACAGTTCTGGAGGCCAGAAGTCGGAAATCAAGGTGCAGGCTGGGACCCTCTCTGGAGGCTCTGGGGAGGACCCTTCTCTGTCACTTCCCAGCTTCTGGGGTGCCTGGCAGTGCTGGGGGCTCCTCAGCTTGTAGCTGCGTCCCTCCAGCCCCCGCTGTCATCCTCGTCACGTGGCCTTCTCCCTGCCTACCTCAGGTTTAAATACCGTGACTTAGAAGGGCCATTTGAGAAAATGGTGTGATTATGACTTTCATGAAACAAACAAAATCAAACTTTACAGCCTAATCCTTGAGAACAAGTAACTGTGGAAGATAGTAATTGAAGTAAACTGGGAAGTTGTAATCTGTGAGATAGAGGTTGTGGCTCTAAATGAAATCTTGGATTAATTAAAAGGACAAAAGAGGAACTGAACTTTGGAATATACAAATATTTTTACTTTAGTATAATGCCACTTCAAATTATTTTTGAAAGAAGTCAGTGTGTATAAGTAAATAAATGTGATAGTACTTTTATGTCATCTTGCCATGATTTCCTTCAGAAGAGTTGTCCTTTTTAGAGGATTATTGCAAGTGAAAATTCATGAATGTCATTTGTCTTACAGTGATAGTTACGAATTTTCATAACCCTAGTTGAACCGGGGGATTTCAATTAAATCTATTTGGAGAAAGGAAGTATAATTTCTGTACATTAAGCTTTAAGTCTTAAGGCATATAACCCAAGGAGTGCTCTATATAACCCACCACTCATTTGTCTAAAGTTTTAAGGAACTTTTTATGTTGTACATAAAGCTAAAAAGTAGTGGTAGAATGATTCTCAAAAAGTACTATATAGAGATAGGAGTGTATCTGTCTATGTGTATATAGACAGACATAGGCTCAGTACTATATTAAGAGAAAGTGTTTGGGGAAAGGGATGTGAGAATATAGCCTGTTCACCTCCTTTAGCCTCCTTATTTGTCCATGAAACCCC